>NC_135713.1:65107586-65407586 GCF_964656455.1 Halichoerus grypus | reverse complement strand
TCTACTGTGCTTAACAAGTTAACCCCAAAACTTGGTGACTTAAAACAACATTTATGTCCATGGTTTTTGTTTCTCAAGAACCTGGGAGCAGCTTAACTGGGCGGTCTGGCTCAGGGCTTTCCATCTCAGGACTGGACTGGGGCTGGAGGATCCTCTTCCAAACTCACTCATTAGACTCATGGCTGTTCTAATTCCACTCTGGCTATTCGCAGAATCATCAAGTGGATCTCTCCATCAGGCTGATAAGTGTCCTCACGATGGGGTACTTGGCTTTCTTCAGAATAAATGATTTGAGAGAGAGAGCAAGAAGAAAATTAGGATGCCTTTCACGACCTAGACAAATATCTTCACTTCCACCGTATTCTATTCGTTACAAGACAGTCACTGAATCCAATCCACACTCAAAGTGCGGGGAATCTGCCTCTGCCTTTTAGGAGGAGGATGTTAAAGATTTTGTGGATATATTTTTAAACCACAGTACAATAAGCTTTTAAAACCATGAGGAATTGGGGGTGTGGAGGGTTGAGGGAAGGGTACCATCTTCTAGAACAACGGAGAAGCTAGATACACAGGAAAGCTCAGCCCCCAACCTCATGGCCACCCCCAGAAACTGGAGAAAGCCATCAACAAAATCCTGAGAGCTCTCACCACTACTTCCAAGTCTGGAGAGACATCTATACAGATGTATGGATCTCTCTTTCATCTTCTGACTGAAGAATAATAGAAATGGATATGAGAGAAAGAGATAAAATAGAGAAGAAAGCAACATTACTGACTCTCTCTGGAAAGTATGAAAGGCTCCAGGGTTCCAGGCTGAATTGGGGAAACAACCCAAAACCCAAGGGTATCTACCAACACTGTTAGGGCTGCACTCACACCCCCCTCAGCATTCACAATTACTATGTTTGCTTTTTAGGCTTCCAATTCCAAGCACCTCCAACTCTCCGGGGATTTTTCTGACCAGCAAGGCTCACTTAGCCTCCTGTAGGGCAGGCAGGAAGTACTCCTAGCAAAGCTCAACCAGTGACTTGACAATAGGTGGGATAAATATCCAATTCCTCCACTCCTCGTTATGCTACCCAGACAGCTGTTCTGTTCAGCCTACCAGAGTTCCCTGCTGGGATCGAGCTCCCGTGGGCCACACAGTGCCCTCCTCCATAGCGTGCCCTGGCTGCCTCCCTTCCTCACTTTTCCACTCCCCACACCGGTGCTTCCTGGGATCATTTCCCAAATACACCACTTCCACTCATTTCCTTGCCTTGCCCTGAGCTTCCATGGAAACCCAACCTACGAACCATGAACCACTGAAAAGAGTAGAATATACACCCCCATGAGGAGTATGAGCTCTGGCATAGAACCATTAACAAAATCCCGGAAGGGAGAGTAGAACCCAGGTAGTGTCAGAGAGAACATACTCATCATCATCTGTAGTATGATTTCATTTCTACGAAAGTACTTTTCTCTTGCTCCCCATCCAGCCAACCAGCCAGCTACCATCCATCTCTTGTTCACCTATCTGTAGACGTGCATAGAAAGATGTCTAAAATCATGTTAATGTCTAAAATCATGCTAAAATCATGCTAAAATCATTCTAATGTTAGGTCTAAAGATCTCTAGATGGTGCAACCTGAGGTGTTTTAAACCTTTATACTTTGCTTTTCTACAGTGTACACATTCTTTATAGTAAGCATGTGCCATTTTTATAAAAACAATAATGATTTTTTTCTTTAAAAAAGCAAAGATTGCAGACAAATATGCCAAGAGGTGAACATTCTATATACATTTTCTTTTACGACTTTTTATATTTTTAGTGAGAAACAATTTTCTCTTCCTCATCCCTATCTAATCAGTAATGGGTTTTTAACCTGAAAATATGCAGTGTTGACAAAAGACAGCAAAATAGGCAGTTTTATATATTACAAAGCAGGGAGGAGGATACTTAAAAGCTGTGAATTGGCAAGTTGGTAAAACCTTCCAGAAAGGTAATTAACAATATAAACCAGAGGCTTTAAAAATATCTATGCTTTTAGGGCGCCTGGGTGGCTCAGTTGGTTGGGCGACTGCCTTCGGCTCAGGTCATGATCCTGGAGTCCCGGGATCGAGTCCCGCATCGGGCTCCCTGCTCGGCAGGGAGTCTGCTTCTCCCTCTGACCCTCCTCCCTTTCATGCTCTCTGTCTCTCATTCTCTCTCTCTCAAATAAATAAATAAAATCTTTAAAAAAAAAAAAAAAAAAAAAAATATCTATGCTTTTGATCCAGTAATTCCGCTTCTGCGTATTTAGCCTAAGGCAGTGTTTCCCAAAGCTTGGTCCCATCATCAGAATTACATGGGCCCTTCCAAAGATGTCTGAATCGATATCTCGGATTCAGACTGAGATCTGGGAATTTGGCTATAACAAGGTCTCCTGATAATTCTTATATACATTAAAGCTTAAGCCCTACTGGCCTGAGCACATGAGATTCTTTCATTAATGCTTCCTGAGTCCCTACTAAGAATCAGGCTCTATTCTGTGCACTGGGGACACAGTTGTAAATCTGTAAATAACACAGAAAAGTCCTTGTGCTCATGGAGCTTATTTTTTTTACTCAAAAATTTTATATCAACATATTCATTATAGTATTTATGATAAAAATAGGAAGTAGAGGAAATTCTCAATGATATTTCAAAGAATGGTGTGGGACACTGTTCGCCATGTGTTGTCAGAGGAAAATAACTGTGATCCCTTTGTAAAAATATACAAATGCAATGATAAAAAGAGTAAAGGGAGATATATACATAAAAATATTAATCTTTATGGGGTGCCTGGGTGGCTCAGTTGTGGAGCATGAAACTTCTTAATCTCAGGGTCATGATCTCAAGCCCCATGTTGAGCATGTACCTACTTAAAAGTATGTATGTGTATATATATATATATATATATATATACATATACATATGTATATATATATATACATACTTAAAAGTATGTATATATATGTAAATCTTTATTGTCTCTGAAAAATATGATTATAGGTTATTTTTATAATCTATATATTTTTTCTTTATACTTTTTGGTTCTAAATTTCTGGAATAAACATGAATTACTGACATAATTAGGAGAAAATATAATATTTTAAAAAGTTGATTGTAACACCAGGGGAAATGAGAAATTTCCCTATGCTATGTCTACCTTTTAAAATATGTTCTGATTTAACAAAATCAATACACAGTTACTCTCATTTATGAACTGAGCCCTAGAACTTTTGATTCCATTTTAGGAGCTGTTCATTTTCAATTTCAGTTTTAAAGAGATGAGCTTTCAAGTGTTTTGGATGTTTGGCTAACAGATGAACCCGAAGTACTTTCCAGCTCCAACAAATGGAGAGCTCAGGAAGATTCTTTTTTCTTAAATTTTAAATCTTGGATGCTTTTTCTGGATTTCAGATATAATGCATAATTGTCATGTAAAAATATTAAGAGAAATATAGAACATAGAAAGAGAAAATTAGCCACTCCCCCACCCCCAAGAAAACCACCTTAAAGGATTGGATTGGATTCTCTTGGATTATATTTTCATGCATGAGATACATGTGTTACATACACATACACACACATATACATGTAATTTTATTTGCTTTAATCCTTTACACGCTGTTTTGGATCTCGCTGTTTCCTTCCACCAGATATCATAGCTATCTTTCTGTGTCCTCTTACAGAGACTCGCTTCATCTTTGGAATGGCTGTATAAATTACATTGGATGGACATATGTTGATTTATTTAAAGAATTCTTCTCATTCAATCTATCTTATACTTTCTGATTTTTACTGATTATGTAAGAAACCTACTGATTTGGCATGCTTACAGTTACATCTGGCTTCCTTACTCCTACCTCTCATTAGACCTAATTGCTTTTCCTTTGATTCCCTTAACATTTCTAGGAAGGCAATCATATCATTTAGAGATCATGACACTTTTTGTCTCTTCTCAATACTTCTCATCCTTTTTCTTCCTGTTGTTTTATGCTTTGGCTAAGACCTCCAGAAGAATGGTAAATACCACTGAGCACAGCCAGCTATGTAATTTAGGTAAAAGTTGATCCTTTGGGTTCTAGAACGATTTAGAAAGCTAGCTATCTAATTAACCTATGTGGACCTGGCCTGAGTGGGCTTGTTCTCAAGCACTACCTTGCTTCCTCTTAACCTGACGATGTACCTTAGGGGTGGAGAGTTCAAGATGGACATTTTTCATTGCAGTCATCAGAAGCAGAATGAGAAGGACCCACTGGGGTACGTGAGGCTTCTGGCCTCAGACAGAATCTTGTTCTATTCCCAATTTCCTATTTCTGCCACCTTCTATCACAAGAGAAGGAAAAGAATTAGGAACCCTCCAGTTCTGCTGTCTCACACCTGTTTTATCCCCAGGCAACTCTGCTCCCGGCTGGACAGTGGTCATTTCGGAAGGTAGAGCGCCTGCAGCAGGTAGCAAAGAATTTCCCGGGCTAGCTAGTGGCTCTCCAAGTCATCCTGGGAAGGCTAACCAAACCTCAAGACTTTGGTAGAATTCCTGGTGTTATCAAGCTGATCTAGAAAGTTGCTTTAAACAGAGTGGGGGATGGCTAATTTGAAAAAATTATTTCCACTTAACCTAAAAATCAGGCTAGAAAACAGGAATTATTATGGCTTCAAGGAGAAAAAAAGCAAAGACTGTTTGAGGTCAGCACAATGCTGTCGATATCCAAGTTGGAAAAGTTGGAAAGCTATGCTGTTTTTACTTAGTCTCATCTTGTTCTCAGTAATTGCTTCCTTTCAACCATAAAGTTGTTTAGTGTAGGAGAGATATTCCAAGGCTTCTCTTTATATTCACTGCTGCAAGATCCCATTTTAGCATAATTACAGTCTTGGAGTTGCAGAGACAGGCTCCCTCTATCTAGCGATGCAGCTGGCTTTCTCAAATGACAATAGGACGCTCACCCGCTTAGCAACGTCCAAGGCTGTGAGCCAGGGGGAGGCCCTCATGCTGAAATTTTGCCCTTGCTTTGTCTGTACTTCCTCCATGAAAATGGGGAAATGGTTTAGAATATTAAAAAGCACAAAGTTTTTCTTTTATTCTTTTTTGGCTTTTAAAGGGACATGCTGAGCTTCAAATGTGGATTTTAGTATCCCAATCAGAGATTATTCATCTTTACATCTCCAACTGATATTACCGAGCAAAAACAACAACAAAGAAAAATCAATTTTACACTGCTTTTCTCTCCTCCTTGTCCTTCTTCTTTCGTTTCTCTTTTCTTTTTGTGAGAAGAGTAAAGAAAGCTTGAATTTGCCTGCCTCCTTTACCTGCAGGGTGATTCCACATCAGCTTGACTCCTGGCTATAGAAATTCTTTTCATGATTTGAAATAATCAGTAACTGTTCACACTCAATCTTCAGTTACCTAGAGACTTCTGCTTATGTCTACACTGATTTCCCTGCGTCTCAATAAGACCAGGGCCCCACCTTTCTTCTAGTCAGCTCACCCAGATGTATTACCCCCTGTCCCCAAGTTTTATTTATTCTTCCTTCACACAAATTCTTACGTCTGTCCCCTTTCTATTCCACCAATCACAACCTTAGTTCAGGTCTTTATATCTCTTTCCCGAGTTATTATAAAAGTTTCCTAAATGGTCCATCTACTTCTGGGCTTTCCCTTTCCAAACCCTTTTAAAAGTTTCAGATCAACTTTCTCACAGCACCATTCAAAAGGAATGAACAAGGGGCGCCTGGGTGGCTCAGTCGGTCAAGTGTCTGCCTTCAGCTCAAGTCATGATCCCAGGATCCTGGGATCAAGCACTTTGTCGGGCTCCCTGCTCAGTGGGGAGTCTGCTTCTCCCTCTCCCTCTACCCTTCCCTCACCCCACGCTTGTGCTCTCTCTCTCTCTCTCTCAGGTAAATAAATAAAATCTTTAAAAAAAAAAAAAAGGGAATGAACAAAAGGACTTATAAACCATCCATTATGTGTCAGGTGCCAAAACAGACATTGGAATACTTGGATGAAAGATACTCTCATGACTGGACTTTCTACTCTGGTCAAACTGGTGTCTTTCTCGGCTCAGGGACAAGTTCCATATATCAATGCTTCTCAAAGGGGGGACATTTGAAATTTTTGGAGATTTTTTTTAAGATTTATGGTAGGGGGAGGGGCAAAGGGAGAGAGTCTCAAGCAGACTCCCCACTGAGCTTGGAACCCAAGAGAGGGCTCCATCTCACGACCCTGAGATCATGACCTGAGCCAAAATCAAGAGTCAGGTGCTTTAACCGACTGAGCCACCCAGGTGCCCCTGGAGATATTTCTGATTGTCCCAGCTGGGGTGGATAAGGGGGTTACTAATCTAGTGTATACAGGCCAGGGATGCTGCTAAGCATCCTACAATGTGCAAGACAGCTCTCCACAGCAAAAATAGTATAGTACAAAATATCAATGGTGCCAAGGATGAGAAAAAATGCACATGTTAGTAGTTGCCTCATGAGTTGCCCCATCAGTTCAGTGCCTCCCATCTACATGTAATCAGATTCTATCCATTCTCCAAAGCTTCTTCAACTCTACCTCTCCTACTTGAATTCTTAATGCACTTTTGGTCTGTACCACTCCCAGTGGGTGTATCAAATGTCATTTTCCTTTGGAAATAGTGCTCTGTGTCCCACGTGCCCTATCTTGTCAGGGTATTACTGAAGGTCACTGGGCCCATATTCTACTTTATTGTCCATAGCACCAAATACCAGATCCTCCATAAGTTACCTAGTTAGTAAATACTTGTAACTCAAAAGAGGAGCCCATTAGCAAAGAATTTGACAGTTGAAGTGGTCAGAGGGGATCTATTGCAGAGTTGGTATTGGGGCAATTTAGTTGCAACATCTCATTAAGAACAAGGCTAAGAGAAATGAGAATATAGAAAAAGAAAGGGATAGGACCTCAGGAGGTACTGCCTAGGATGAGAGAGTTAGAATGTGCACTTATATTGTGGTAAAGTATCCATAACAAAATTTATCATTTTAACTATTTTTTAAAGATTTTTTATTTTTAAGTAATCTCTACACCCAACATCACATACTCTAGAGTCTCATACTCTACCGAATGAGCGAGCTAGGCACCCCCATTTTAACTATTTTAAAGTGTACAGTTCAGTGATATTAAATACATTCCTTTTGTTGTGCAACCATCACCACCATCCATCTCCAAAACTCTTTTCATCTTGTAAAACTGAAACTCTATACCCACTAAACAATAACTCCCCATTTTCCCCTTTGCCAGCAGCTGGCAAAGACCATTCTGTTTTCTGTCTCTGTAAATTTGACTATTCCAAGAACCTCATATAAGAAGAATCATACAGTATGATGACTTTTGTGACTGGGTTATTTTACTTAGCATAATGTCTTCATGGTTCATCCATGTTGTAGCATGTGTCATAATTTCCTTCCTTTTTAAGGCTGAATAATATTCCATTGTACGTACATACCACATTTTGTTTATCCATTCATTGTCGATAGACATTTGAGTTGCTCCCACCTTTGATTATTGTGAACAATGCCTCTATGAACATAGGTGTATAAGTGTCTGTTTGAATCCCTGCTTTTACTTCTTTTAGGTATGTACCCAGAAGTGGATTCACTGGATCATTTGGTAATTCAATTTTCAATTTTTTAAAAAGATTTTATTTATTTATTTGAGAGAGAGAGAGAGCACAAGTGGGCAGAGGGGCAAAGGAAGAGGGAGAAACAGACTCCCTGCTGAGCAGGGAGCCCAATGCAGGGCTTGATCCCAGGACCCTGAGATCATGACCTAAGCGGAAGGCAGACACTTAACGGACTGAGCCACCCAGGCATCCCTCAATTTTCAGTTTTTTGAGGGATTGCCATACTGTCTCCCACAGTGGCTGTACCATTTGACATTCCTACCAACAGTGTACAAGGGTTCCAATTTCTCCACATCCTTGATAACATATTTTGTTTTCTGTTTTTTGATTTTTGTTTTAATAACAGCTATCCTAATGAGTGTGAACTGGTATCCTATTGTGGTTTAATTTACCCTTCTTGAGTAACTCATGATGTTGAGCATCTTTGCATGTGCTTATTGGCCATTTGTGTTTCTTCTTTGAAGAAGTGTCTATTCAAGTCCTTTACCCATTTTTTTAATCAGGTTGTTTTGTTGTTGTTGAGTTGTAGGAGTTTTTTACACGTTGTAGATAACAATCTTTTATCAGATTTATGATTTGCAAATATTATCTCACATTCCTTGTGTTACCATTTCACTCTATTAATAGTGTCCTTTGATGCACACGTTTTAATTTTGATGTAGTGCAACTGATGTATTTTTTCTTTTGTTGCTTGTGCTTTTTGTGTCATATCCAAAAAATTTTTGCCAAATCCAACATCATAAAGATTTTCCTCTATATTTTCTTCCAAGAGTTTGTGGTTTTTAACTCTTACATTTAGGTTTTTGATCCATACTGAGTGAATTTTTTGCATATGGTATAAAGTTAGGGCCTAACTTCATTCTTTTGCATATGGATATCCAGTTTTCCCAACATTAATTGAAAAGACTGTCCTTCCTTCATTCAATGGTCTTGGCATCCTTGTTGAAAATCATTTGACCATATATGAGAGGGTATACTTCTGAGCTCCCTATTCTATTCCATTGGTTTATATGTCTGTCTTTATGCCAGTGCCACACTGTTTTGACTACTGTGGTTTTGTAGTAAGTTTTGAAATCAGAAAGTGTGAGACCTCTGATTTTGTTTTTCTTTTTCAAGATTGTTTGGCTATTTGGGGTCCCTTGAGATTCCACATGATTTTAGCATGGATTTTTCTATTTATGCAAATAATGTTGGAATTTTGATAGAGGTTGCATTGAGTCTATAGATTGCCTTGGATAGTATTGACATCTTCACAATATTACATCTTTCCATCCATCAACACTGGATTTCTTTCCATTGATGTGCTTTTCTTTAATTTCTTTCAACAAGATTTTATAGTTTTCAGTCTGTAAGTCAATCATTCTTTTTTTAAAGAAGTTATTTAGCAAACAATATAATAACAGCAGTATTGGAAATTTAAAAATAGAAGTTATTCATCCCAAATCTCACTTCCCAACAGATCATTTGGCCTCACCTTTCCCATGTCTTCTTCTAGTCTTACCTGCATGTATATATAATTTCGACATAATTGCAATCATCGTGTGAATCCAATTTTGAACCTTGGTTTCTATACTTATTATTATATTCTACTCATTTTCCATGTTGTCACATAGTCACTTCAACAGATGCTGAGGGCACTGTACCGATAGTTGATTCTATCAAGAGACGAAGTACAGCCAGTGGCCTGAGCTTTGGGGTAGGAGTAGAAATGGAAATCCTCTTTCTTTTTCTTGTAACTTTCACAAAGTAGTGGAAATAAATACTTACTAAGCAGAACGAAAACAAGAGTTTTAAAGATTGCTCTAGAGAAGCTATTTTGGTGCTTGAATGAGAATAGTCACAACCCAAGAAAATATATTGGCTGACTTTACTGGTGCCTCCTCTGAATATTTTCTAACCCTAATTCTAACATGTAGCATTTAACATTTGGAATCCATCTTGAAAGACAAGAGTCCCAAAGCATCAAGAACATTTATTTGCTACACTTATCATGGCAGATGATTGAAATATTTATATCCATCTGTAACTTTTAGTTGCTTAGTTTTCAATAGCTGTTCAGGAATTCTATGAAACTGGATAAAATGCAATTAAGTTTTTTATATGAAGAGCAATTTTAGTGGTATTTGATTTTATCACCCTTCTTGGAATGAAAAATTAAGTTGATGGTGTTGAGTGTTGAACTGGGAAGTATGAATTGGTAAAGACAGGTTTGGGAAGCCTTGCTATGCCAAAGTTTATAATCAAAGTATGAACATGCCCCTACAGTAAAAAGTAGTCTGTCTCCTAGAATTATCTCTCCTCAAGTAGTTAGAAGGAGCCTGTACATACTTGACTGTACCAATGAAAAACCCACAGCTTCACCTTCTCTTTTACAAGTTTATGCCATTTCTTGGATGAATTTGAGGACTGATGAAATGAATCCAAGCATGGGTCTTGGATTCTTCCTTTCTCCAGCTGCCTGCTACTCCCCCCCTTTTTTTCCCTTAATTTCTAGTCAAAAGATATTATGGACAAAAAATCCTACTGAGTATCATCCTCATCCTTCTCCTCCTCTTCCACTGCCTCCTCCTCCTCTTCCTTCTTCTTCTTCTCCTTCTTCTGAGATCCTTATGCCAGTTTTAAAGCTCTTTATAAAAATGTCATAATAAGTCACATTTTTCTACTGTGACCACTTTCTCTAGGTTCAGGAATCAAAACATTGGCAAAGCACTTATAACGTTCCTTTTAATTAACTTCTAATGTTTGCTTTCCCACTCAGTTTAAAATGAAATATTTTTTTAAACTGGAATATATTTTTGCAGTCTTGGATTAAAACTTTTTTTAACTCCTAGAGACCAGCCCTGAAAGATATGAGACCTTCCTTAAGAGGTTAAAATAACATACCCCTGTGAATAGCTACTGGAGAACTGGTTAGTTTAACTTCTTAGGCCGGGTGCCCAAGGTGGGCTGCTTCCATCTGCAGCGCACACACACCTTATTGTAGAGTGTAGAATGCACGCATTTTAACCAGTCACCTTCAGCATACACCAGGGAAGCAGATAGCTCCATTAGGCAATGTCAGAGAAGATAAATGTGTCCAAATTATTTGCCAAAAATGCTTAATGAGCATCAGAGAGATGGGTTCTGCTTTCCAAATTATTAAGCAGACTATTCAGAAGTACTGAAACATTCATTTTCCATTGCAGATTGTTGACTAGAAGTCAGAGACAGCGGTCTTCCTGTGATGCCCCATGGTTATGCCCACAGGAACTTGCTCCCTCCGGTATTCAACCCGCTAAAAGGTGTGAAAGGATATGCATCATTTAGCAGCCCTGACCTCTAGGATTTGACTGAAGAATTTTATGCACAGAAACCTATGGAACCTGGAGGGTCAGTTGTCTACTTTTAGATGAATTTGTTTCAGTAATCTCAACTTGTCTGGTTTTCTCTGCACAAAAATGCTGAAATGAATTATCACAGTCTGTATATATATGGTATGCATACGTGTATCATAGTCTGTATGTGTACATCTTTCTGGAAGGCAGGGCCTGGATCTAAGCCATGATATACTTAAAATGTAGCATTTTGCTTTGATTCTATATGAGGTAGAATGGAGACATCAACCATCTCTCATGAACTGTTTTGAAAATGAGGTCCTAGGACTATCTGCATCAGAATTATCTGGCTTTTTAAAAAATTCAGATTTCAGGGTCTCGCCCCAGGCAGGGCCTGGGAACCTTCTCTTCGGCAAACACCCCAGGAGATTCTGATGCAGGTGATTCCATCATGTGTCAGCTGAGGAACACTGCCTGGGGAGCCAGCAGAGCAGCCCTCAAAGTCCTCCCCAGAAGCACTGAGCTCTCTTCTCCCCCTTGGTGTCCTTGGTGAAGGCCAGAATTGAGCGTCTACACTGCTGCACTATTTTATGCAGAAGTACTCATAAAAAAGAATTAAGAGCAGTTAGTAGCATCATTTTGACCTCTATCACCTTAGTCATCTTCTTTTTCTTATTCTGGTATTTCTTCAGTTTTTCTCCACAATGAAATGAAGCCTTGTACTCCAGCTCTAGACCTGTTACCCTCTTTTATTTTTCACCGAAGAGCGGAGAACTCTCCACCATGGCCACTCTGTTTAGGGAATGATTTAATTATCATATGATTATTCCTTTATTAGTAACTTATAGTGAGGGACTAGAACTCCAGCTAGCTTTTTCCTTCTGACCACTAGACACTTTGAAGAGAAAGCATACAATAGGAGATATAGGAGAATAAAAGAGGTATAGGAGCATTCTCCGTTTGAAACCACATCTTAAGAAACTTGGATAAAATAGGTGGAGCTCCTCTTCAATACTCTTCTTATTGCTTTGGAACTCCCTGCCTTTTCATCAATTTCTTTGATGAAAAAATGTTAAATGTTGCTTCTGTTTGCTATCACCCAGGTGCCCTTCATCTCCACTAAGGGGCCTCCAGCTAAAATTTTCTCCGCCTTCCTATACACCAAAATTTGTTCTCCTGTAAAGCTTTGCCTGTTCATGTATCAATATAAATGCAGAAATCATTTGTAAAATGTTATCAAACAGAATCCAGCAGCACATCAAAGGAATAACACACCAAGGCCAAGTAGGCTTCATTCCAGAGATGCAAAGTTAAGTCAGTTTTAGGAACTCTATTAACTTAGTTCATTTTAATAGATCCAAGGAGAAAAGCCATCTAAGATCATTTCCATTGATGCTGAAAAATCTCTTGAAAAAAAATGTACATCTGTTCTTCAGAAAAACTCTCAATCCTTAACACGATTGAGTAGATCTCTTAGCCCCAAAGCCACCATCATATTTAATGGGGAGCCACCAGAAACATTTCCACCCAAGTCAGATAAACAAAGGATATTTATTTACTCTTATTTCTCTTAAGAGGCACTGTAGAAAAATGGTAAACTTTATGGATTTTGGTACTCAACCACCAAGGTTCAAATCCCAACTTTGCCACCTAGGACCCATGTGACTGTGGGCAATTTGCTTAATATTTCTGTGCTGAGTTTCCCTTTCCATAAATGCAGATAATGATGAGACTTACTTCTTAAGGCTGCTTGCTATGAGGTGTAAATAGCTTTACAGGTATAAAGTATACACTACAAGGCATATAAATACTCAATAACATTTTACTATCATTACTATTAGTTAACATTATTTTTTGAGGTACTAGACAAGTAGACAAACCAAACAGATAGGAGAAGGGAATTAAAATTATTAAAAGGGAAGACCAAATTACCTACTCTTTCCGTTACTGTAGTTATAAAACTGGGAAATCCAAGAGAATCTACTGAAAAACTACCAAAAACTAATAAGAAAATTCTATAAATAGTAAAGTATAAAATTCACATTTAGAAATGAATAAACATCATATATATATGAAGACGATTTGAATTTTAAAAAAGGCATAGCATGTTCTTAAATAAGAAGATTCAGCATCATAAAGATGTTAATCCTCCCTAAGTTAATTTATAAGTCTGACACTACCATTAATAAAGTGCAAGGAATTTTTTTTAACTGAATAAGCTGATTCTAAATTTCATATGCAAAAATAATCATTCAGGAAGTTCCAGGGAAATTCTGGAAAAGAAGAGAGTAAGTGACCATTTATTCCACCAGATATTAAACATCATAAACTCTCAGTTTTTTTAAAGTATATACTAGTCCTCCCTCAGACTGGGCTGCCTGAAGGCAGAACTGTGTCTCCTCCCTCAGACTGGGCTCCCTGAGGTCAGATAATCAGGCTTTTTCCTCAGATTAGGGGTCTTCTAAGATATAGGGCTATTTCTGTCCCTTGGTCTGGTCTCCCCAAGGGCAGAGGGTGAAGGGCTCCTATTTCACGTCTCTGTTCCCTTTTCCCTCTTCCTTTCCTACAGTTCCCAGGGTGTATGGCCCCAGGAGGGCTTTGGCCCAAATGTACTCCCTCTGGTCAGGCATGAGAGCAGGGAAGCCGGCAGCTATCAGCGAGCCCAGGAGTGGGCTCTCAGCTTGGGGTTGCCATAAACCAGGCACCGTAGCAGGATCAGTCAACTGGTCTCGGAGCAGAGGCCCATTAGGGCCGCCAAAAGTGCCTTTGCCCTACCCTCACTGAGTGGCAGCACTGGCCAGTGGGACCACATTATGACTTTTCTGGGCCATAGACACTTTTGCTTTTATGAGCCCCTTCCTCCACAAATACCAAAAATTATGTTTTCTAACTGTGTTGGAATGAAGACAAATATATTCATATTATATATGAAAACATTTTATTTGACTTAAAAAATCATTTTTTCCTTTCCATTTTAAAATAAATTAAAACAGGGCGCCTGGGTGGCTCAGTTGGTTAAGCGACTGCCTTCGGCTCAGGTCATGATCCTGGAGTCCCGGGATCGAGTCCCGCATCGGGCTCCCTGCTCGGCAGGGAGTCTGCTTCTCCCTCTGACCCTCCCCCCTCTCATGTGCTCTCTCTCTCTCAAATAAATAAATAAAATCTTTAAAAAAAAATAAATAAAATAAAATAAAATAAAATAAATTAAAACATCAGGATACCTGGGTGGCTCAGTAGGTTAAGCGTCTGACTTGGTTTCGGCTCAGGTCATGATCTCAGGGTCATGAGATTGAGCCCCAAGCCCCGTGTCGGGCTCTTTACTCAGCATGGAGTCTGCTTGAAATTCTCTCTTTCCCTCTGCCCCTTCCCCTGCTCTCACTCACGTGTGCTCTCTCTCTCTCGCTAAAGATAAATAAATAAAATATAAAAAAAATAAAAATAAAACATTTTCATGGACCCCTAAAAAAATTTTTAAAAATTAAAAAAATATATATATATACTAGCACACATATAGACAGATTAGCAGAACAGACTATAAGCCTAGAAATGAGCCTACACACATACAAGAATTTAGTGTATAACAAAGTTGTCATCTAGAATCACTTGGGAAAGGTGGAACTATTAAATTTTTTTAAATGGTGATGTGGTAACAATGTAGCCCTCTGGAAAAAAATAAAATAGGTCCTGTCAAAAACTATAACAAGCCTGAGATTTTACTCTGTTTGCAAACCAACAGGTTAGCCTGCTAGGGTTTCAGGGATGCTTTCAGAAGACAGGAAACTCCTGGGTCAAAGACAAAAGAAGCATGAGCTCCAAAACGGCTTCAATTCCCCTTGCTCCCTAGGTCCCCCGAGAGCTGCAGAGATTGGTCCACATGAATGCTACACACAACAGTGTCACAGCTGAGAGACTCCGAGCTCAGGAAACCTTCCATCTCATAAGGGGACTGCTAGCACAACTAACCTAGAGGGAAATATCTTTATTATCCCGGATAGCAAACAAATCTGCCATTGGACCTGGAGGGAGATGCTATTTCTATCTCCCGAGGCCAATCACTATATAAACATCCCTGAAAAGAGAGTTCAGAAGAAAAGCTGTCACAAGATGCAGAGAAACATGAGAGCTCCATGAACAATTGACTCCCAACAGATACACACCTTTCCCCATCTACCAAGATAAATTCCAAATGGATCAAAAAATTAAATGTTTCCCAAAAAAGGAGGGTGTCTGGCTGATGCTCAGTTGATAGAGCATGTGATTCTTGGTCTCCAGGTTGTGCGTTCAAGCTTCATGTTGGGTGTAGAGATTACTTAAAAATTAAATCTTAAAAAAAAAAAAAGGAAGCAATTAAAGAACCATAAAAAGAATAAGAATCCTCAGAATGGCAGAGACCTTTCTAAACTATGACACAAAAAAATTATAACATAATCTAATGCATGTTAAATCACCAAAACAAAGTCAAGAAACAAACTTGGAAAGAGAATTTACAGCTCATATCATAAACCCAGAGCTAATTAACCTAATACAACTGTTATAAATAAAATGCTAAGTGAAAACCAAAGCCCAATAGAAAAATGGACAAAACAGAAAAACTGTTCACCAGAAAAGAAAATACAAATGGTTCTTAAACTTATGAAAAGATTTTCAATTTTACTCATAGTAAAAGGGAGAACAGCCAACTAAAATTACAATGACAATATTTTTCACCTACTCGATTGGCAAAAACATAAAAATTTTATAATAAACTATACTGGTGGCATGGAGAAATAGACCTTCTTAAACATTGCTGGGAGAAGGTGAATTGGGACAATCTCTATGAAGAGAAATTTGGCAATACTATCAAAATTAGAAAGGTACATATTCCTTGCAATTCCATTTCTAGGTATTTACTCTATAGATATACCAGTACACATGCAAGTGTATACAAATGATATCCATTGCAATGTTGTCAGTAATAGAAAACTATTGGAAAAAAAATCAAGATGGCAGAGAAGTAGGAGACCTAGTTCCTTAGTTCCCAGGAACTCAGCTAGATAGCTATCAAATCATTCTGAACAGCTGCAAACTTGACCTGAGATCTGAGAAAAGAATAGCTGCAACTCTACAAATAGAAAAGCGACCACTTTCTGCAAGGTAGGAGGTGTGGAGAAGTGAATCCGAGGTGATATATGGGAAGATAAAACCGCAAGGGGAGGGAGCCTCTGTGAGCCGGCTACTGGAAAGTGGTAACAGCAGAGCACAAACTCAGAACTTTTAGAAGTCTGCCCCGGTGAGGGATGTCCCTGCCTGAAAGGCGCTCAGGTGGTGAAGTGGGGTGGAATCCTAGGTGGGACAGTGTGGTCTCAGGATACTCGGGGTCACAGGGAGACCGAGGGTGCCTGAGTGCGACAGAGCTCCCAGGCATCAGAGCAGGGAAGCCGGCTGCTATCAGCAAGCCCAGGAGTGGGCTCTCAGCTTGGGGTTGCCATAAACCAGGCACCGTAGCAGGATCAGTCAACTGGTCTCGGAGCAGAGGCCTAACAAGCGGCAGAACCAGCAAGTCCCCTCTTCTTCCCCCAGGAGGAGGGGTATGGCAGCATGCTGCCATAGGCCTCTGCAGGGTTTGGAGATTTGAGACAGGGTCATGTGCCTGAGATAGAAACGCTCCATCACAGGCCAGGTGAGCACAGAGTGCGGCCAGAGACCAGGGAGACAGGAGTGATGGACTGCTTTTCCCTGAAGGCGCACTGAGGATTGAGGCCCTAAACTTTAAGCTCCGGGCCAGAGATTGAGAGGCTGCCATTTTCATTCTCATCCCCTAAAGCTGCACACAGAAAGGCTTCAGGGAACAAAACCCACATAGAGCAATCGGAGCAGATTACATAGCTTGGCCCCGGGCAAGGGCGATGCAATTCTGCCTGGGGCAAAGACACTTGAGAATCAAAGCAACAGGCCCCTCCCCCAGAAGATCAGCAAGAACATCCAGCCAAGACCAAGTTTACCAATCAATGAGAACTACAAAACTCCAGCACTAGGCGAATATAGCACATAGAATTCATGTTTTTTTCCCCATGATTCTTTAGTCTTTCAATTTTAATTTTTTTTCTCTTTCCTTTTTCAACCAATTTCTTATGTTATCAACCCTTTTTTTAAAATCTTTTTAAATTTTCATTTTACAGTTACATTTTATTCCTTCATTGTATTTAATTTTATTTTTGTACATATATATTTTTCTTTCTTTACAATTTTGGGATGCAGTTTCTTCTAACAGACCAAAAATACACCCAGAATCTAGTGTATGGCACTGTTCTCTTTACCTGTCTGATCATATACTCTTTTCCTTTCTTTTTTTTTTCTTTTCTTCTCTTTTTTTTGTTTTGTTTTGTTTTGTTAAAGTTTTTTTTAAATTCTAATCTTTAAAATTACATTCTATCCTTTCATTGTAGTTAATTTTATTTTGTACATATATAAGTTTTTCTTTCTTTACAATTTTGGAATCTAGTTTTCTTTTTTTTTAAGATTTTATTTATTTATTTGACACAGAGAGAGAGACAGCGAGAGAGGGAATACAAGCAGGGGGAACACAGGCAGGCTTCCCACCGAGCAGGGAGCCCGATATGGGGCTCGATCCCAGGACGCTGGGATCCCAGGACCCTGAACCCAAGGCAGATGCTTAACAACTGAGCCACCCAGGTGCCCCTGGAATCTAGTTTTCTAACAAATGGGCCAAAATACACACAGGATCCAGTGTATTGCTCTATTCTGTCCACCTGTCTGATAATATTCTTTTTTTTTTCTTTTTAAATTTTATTTATTTTATTTTTTTCAATTTTGGGTCTTTTCTGATTTGTTTACTGTATGTTTCTCTGGGGTTGTTTTTGCCATTTTAATATTTTGTTCTCTCGTTCATCTATTTTTCTCTGGACAGAATGACAAGAGGGAAAAACTCACCTCAAAAAAGAGAACAAGAGGCAGTACTGACTGCCAGGGACCTAATCAGTATGGACATGAGTAAGATGTTGGAACTAGAGTTCCGAATAACGATTATAAAGATACTAGCTGGGCTTGAAAAGAAACATATAAGACACTAGAGAATCCCTTTCTGGAGAAATAAAAGAACTAAATTCTAATCAAGTTGAAATCAACAAGGCTATTAATGAGATGCAATAAAAAATGGAGGCTCTAACTGCTATGATAAATGAGGCAGAAGAGAGAATTAGCGATATAGATGATCAAATGATGGAGAATAAAGAAGCTGAGAGAAAAAAGAGATAAACAACTACTGGATCACAAGGGGGAGAATTTGAGAGATAAGTGATACCATAAAGTGAAACAATATTAGAATAATTAGGTTCCCAGAAGAAGAGGAAAGAGAGAGGGGGGCACAAGGTATATTGGAGCAAATTATAGCAGAGAACTTCCCTAATCTGGGGAAGGAAACAGGCATCTAAGTCCAAGAGGCACAGAGAACCCCCCTCAAAATCAAGAAAAATAGGTCAACACCCCAACATATTATAGTGAAACTTGCAAATCTCAGAGGCAAAGAGAAAATCCTGAAAGCAGCTCAGGACAAGAGGTCTGTAACCTACAAGGGTAGAAACATTAGATTGGCAGCAGACCTACCCACAGAGACCTGGCAGACCAGAAAGGACTGGCATGATATATTCAGGGTGCCAAATGAGAAAAATATGCAGCCAAGAATACTTTATCTAGCTAGGATGTCATTGAAAATAGAAGGAGAGATAAAAAGCTTCCAGGACAAACAGAAACTAAAAGAATTTGTGGTCACCAAACCAGCCCTACAAGAAATATTAAAAGGTATCCTTTAAGTGAAGAGAGAGCCCAAAAGTAACATAGACCAGAAAGGAACAGAGACAATATACAGTAACAGTGACTTTACAGGTAATACAATGGCACTAAATTCATATCTTTCAATAGTTACTCTGAATGTAAATGGGCTAAATGCCCCAATCAAAAGACACAGGCTATCAGATTGGATAAAAAAGCAAGACCCATTGATATGCTGTCTGCAAGTGACTCATTTTAGACCCAAAGACACCTCCAGATTTAAAGTGAGGGGGTGAAAAACCATTTATCATGCTAATGGACATCAAAAGAAAGCTGGGGTGGCAATCTTTATATCAGACAAATTAAATTTTAAACCAAAGACTGTAATAAGAGATGAGGAAGGACACTATCTTATAATTAAAGGGTCTATTGAACAAGGTCTAACAATTGTAAATATTTATGCCCCTAACATGGGAACAGCCAATTATATAAGCCAATTAATAACAAAATTAAAGAAACACATCAATAATAATACAATAATTGTAGGGGACTTTAACACCCCCCTCACTGCAAAGGACAGATCATCTAAGCAGAAGATCAACAAGTAAACAAGGGCTTTGAATGACACACTGGACCAGATGGACTTCACAGATATATTCAGAACCTTCCATCCTAAAGCAACAGAATACATATTCTTCTCGAGTGCACATGGAACATTCTCCAGAATAGATCACATACTGGGTCAAAATCAGGTCTCAGCTGGTACCAAAAGATTGGGATCATTACCTGCGTATTTTCAGACCACAGTGCTTTGAAACTGGAACTCAATCACAAGAGGAAAGTTGGAAACACCTCAAATACATGGAAGCTAAAGAGCATCCTAAAGAATGAATGGGTCAACCAGGAAATTAAAGAAGAATTTTAAAAATTCATGGAAACAAATGAAAATGAAAGCACAACTGTTCAAAACCTTTGGAATGCAGCAAAGGTGGTCCTAAGAGGGAAGTATATAATGATGCAAGCCTTTCTCAAGAAAGTTCTCAAATACACAACCTAACCTTACACCTAAAGTGGCTGGAGAAAGAACAGAAAATAAAGCCTAAACCCAGCAGGAGAAGAGAAATAATAAAGATCAGAGCAGAAATCAATGAAATAGAAATCAAAAGAACAGTAGAACAGATCAATGAAACTGGGAGCTGGTTCTGTGAAAGAATTAATAAGACTGATAAACCCCTGGCCAGACTTACCAAAAAGAAATGAGAAAGGACCCAAATAAATAAAATCATGAATGAAAGAGGAGAGATCACAACCAACACCAAAGAAATACAAACGATTATAGGAACATATTATGAGCGACCTATACACCAACAAATTAAGCAATCTGGAAGAAATGGATGCATTCCTAGAGATGTATAAACTACCAAAACTGAAACGGGAAGAAATAGAAAACCTGAACAGACCCATAACCAGCAAGGAAATGAAGCAGTAATCAAAACTCTCCCAACAAACAAGAGCCCGGGGCCAGATGGCTTCCCGGGGGAATTCTACCAAACATTTAAAGAAGAATTAATACCTATTCTTCTGAAGCTGTTTCAAAAAATAGAAATGGAGGGAAAGCTTCCAAACTCTATCAGGCCAGCATTACCTTGATCCCAAAACCAGACAAAGACCCCACCAAAAAGGAGAATTACAGACCAATATCCCTGATGAACATGAATGCAAAAATTCTCACCAAGATACTAGCCAATAGGATCCAACAATACATTAAAAGAATTATTCACCACGACCAAGTGGGATTTATTCCTGGGCTGCAAGGGTAGTTCAACACCCACAAATCAATCAATGTGATATACTACATAAATAAAAGAAAGGACAAGAACCATATGATACTCTCAATAGATGCAGAAAAAGCATTTGACAAAGTATAGCACCCTTTCTTGATTAAAACTCTTCACAGTGTAGGGACAGAGGGAATATACCTCAATATCATAGAAGACATATACAAAAAGCCCACAGCAAATATCATTCTTAATGGGAAAAAACTGAGAGCTTTTACCCTAAGGTCAGGAACACAGCAGGGATGTCCACTCTCACTACTGCTGTTCAACATAGTACTAGAAGTCCTAGCCTCAGGAATCAGACAACGAAAAGAAATAAAAGGCATCCGAATCAGCAAAGAAGAAGTCAAACTCTCACTCTCTGCAGATGAGATGATACTCTATGTGGAAAACCCAAAAGATTCCAACCCAAAGTTGCTAGAACACATACAGGAATTCAGTAAAGTGGCAGGATATAAAATCAAAGCACAGAAATCAGTTGCATTTTTATACACTAACAATGAGACAGAAGAAAGAGAAATTAAGGAGTTGATCTCATTTTACAATTGCACCCAAAACCATAAGATACCTAGGAATAAACCTAACCAAAGAGGCAAAGGATCTGTACTCAGAAAACTGTAGAATGCTCATGAAAGAAATTGAGGAAGACACAAAGAAATGGAAAAATGTTCCATGCTCATGGATTGGAAGAACAAATATTGTTAAAATGCCTATGCTACCTAGAAATCTACACATTCAATGCAATTCCTATCAAAATACCATCAACTTTTTTCACAGACGTGGAACAAATAATCCTAAAATTTGTATGGAACCACAAAAGACCCCAAATAGCCAATGGAATGTTGAAAAAGAAAAGCAAAGCTGGTGGCATCACAATTCTGGACTTCCAGCTCTATTACAAAGCTGTCATCATCAAGACAGTATGGTACTGGCACAAAAACAGACACATAGATCAACAGAACAGAACAGAGAACCCAGAAATGGACCCTCAACTCTATGGTCAACTAATCTTCGACAAAGCAGGAAAGAATATCCAATGGAGAAAAGACAGTCTCTTCAATAAATGGTGTTGGGAAAATTGGACAGCCATGTGCAGAAGAATGAAACTGGACCATTTCCTTACACCACACACAAAAAATAGACTCAAAATGGATGAAAGACCTAAATGTGAGACAGGAATCCATCAAAATCCTAGAGGAGAACACAGGCAGCAACCTCTGTGACCTCAGCCACAGCAACTTCTGGCTAGACACATCTCCAAAGGCAAGGGAAACAAAGGCAAAAATGAACTATTGGGACTTCATCAAGATAAAAAGCTTCTGTACAGCAAAGGAAACAGCCAACAAAACCAAAACCGACAGAATGGGAAAAGATGTTTGCAAATGACATACCAGATAAAGGGCTAGTATCCAAAATCTATAAAGAACTTATCAAACTCAACACCCAAAGAAAAAATAATCCAAACAAGAAATGGGCAGAAGACAGGAAGAGACATTTTTCCAAAGACATACAAATGGCCAAGAGACACATGAAGAAATGCTCCACATCACTCGGCATCAGGGAAATCCAAATCAAAACCACAATGAAATACCACCTCACACCAGTCAGAATGGCTAAAATTAACCAGTCAGGAAACAACAGATGTTGGTGAGGATGCAGAGAAAGGGGAACACTCCTACACTGTTGGTGGGAATGCAAGCTGATGCAGCCACTCTGGAAAATAGTATGGAGGGTCCTCAAAAAGTTGAAAATAGAGCTACCCTACGACCCAGCAATTGCACTACTGGGTATTTAACCCAAAGATACAAATGTAGTGATCCAAAGGGGCACCTGCACCCAGATGTTTATAGCAGCAATGGTCCACAATAGCCAAACTATGGAAAAGAGCCCAGATGTCCATTGACAGATGAATGGATAAAGAAGATGTGGTACATATACAATGGAATACTACACAGCCATCAAAAAATGAAATCTTGCCATTTGCAACAATGTGGATAGAACTAGAGGGTATTATGCTAAGTGAAATAAGTCAGAGAAAGACAGCTATCATATGATCTTACTTATATGTGGAATTTAAGAAACAAAACAGAGGATCATAGAGGAAGAGAGGAAAAAATAAAACAAGACAAAATCGGAGAGGGAGACAAACCGTAAGAGACTCTTAAGTATAGGAAACAAACTGAGGGTTGCTGGAGGGGAGGCGGGGTCAGGGGATGGGGTAACTGGGTGATAGACATTAAGGAGGGCACGTGGTGTAATGAGCACTGGGTATTATATAAGATTGATGAATCACTGACCTCTACCTCTGAAATTAACAATACATTATATGAGATTAATTGAATTTAAATTTTAAAAATGGAAAAAAATAAAATAAAATAAATAAATCTTTAAAAAAAACTGGGAAGTAACAAATTTCCACCAATAAACGATTTGTTAAATAAATTATGGTTTATCCATGTACATAATGCAATACTCTGCAAGTATAAAAGAGAATTAGGAAACTCTATGTGCAGATATGGAAAAGATTTCTAAGATATATAGTTTTATAAGCTGATGCAGAAGAGCATGTGCTTTATGTTACAATTCCTGTTTTTAAAAAAGGGGAGTACAGGGACGCCTGGATGGCTCAGTCAGTTAAGTGTCTAAGTGTCTGCCTTTGGCTCAGGTCATGATCCCACGGTCCTGGGATCGAGCCCCCAATCAGGCTCCTTGCTCAGCAGGGAGCCTGCTTCTCCCTCTTCCTCTGTCTGCCACTCCCCTGCTAGTGCTCTCACTTTCTCTCTCTAACAAATAAATGAATAAAATCTTTAAAAAAAAGGGGGGGGATGACAAATTTATATTTGATTATATTTTTATAAAATACACCCAGAAAGATACATGAGAAATTAATAATACTGATTGCTTTTGGAAAGGGGAACTGGGTGGCTGGGAAAGGATGTCTTTCTACCGTATATCTCCGTCAGTCAGGATTCAGTTGCAACTAATAGAAACCCTCTGGCTAGTTTTAACAGAAGTGCATTTAAGACCAAACTTGACGTTCTTGCAAAACCCACTGGAAGTGCTAGAAGAGCAGACTCTAGCATAGGCCTCCCTGAAAAAGCTCCCAGATAAACACCAAATGCTCAAGGAAACTGCTAACTCTTCCACTATCGGGAAACTGGGGTGAGGGCAGTGACGGAGAGAAATTTATGGACTTGACTTCTGGTTCCAGGTTCATCCCATTTAGTTTCATTCCACAAATCAGAAGCCAAAGTCATAGTACCACGGCTGGCCAGAGGAAAACCTTGGCTTAGCTGCAGTTCAGGAATCTGCAGATATCATCCTCATCAGCAAGATGGATGACTTCCATACCATTTCTTTTCCGCACATAATTTATTTCCAAATTCAAATTTTATAAAAGTCTATTTGATTGGTATATCTAAATCATATCTGAAACTCTCGTTTCAAGGATCTATTTAAATGCAGTTTTCACTTTTCAGCCTCTATCCTATAGAAAGTTGGAGCACATGCTGAACAAGCCCATCTATTAGACTTACTACAATATTACTTTTCATATTTTTGAACCACAAAAATGTATTAGCTATTTTTAAAAATTAAAAAATTAAAAGCTTTACTAAGTCTGGCTTATAAAGCTTATTCATAATCACAAAAATAAAAACAACCCAAACGTCCGTGCATTCATCTGCTCAGGCTGCTATAACAAAATACCACGGACTAGGTGGCTTAAACAACAGAAATTTATTTTTTCATAGTTTTGATGTCTAGAAAGTCCAAGGTCAAGGTACCAGCCAATTCAGTTTTTGGTGAGGACTCTCTTCTTGGTTTGCAGGTGGCTGCCTTCTCTCTGTGCGCTCACATGGTTTTTCCTCAGTGCATGTGCACAGAGAGAGAACTATGGTGTCTCTTCCTCTTCTTATAAAGGCACCAGCCCTATCAGATTAGGGGCCCACCCTTATGACATCATGTAATCTTAATTACCTTCTGAAGGCTCTATCTCCAAATACTGTTACATTGGGGGTTAGGGTTTCAACACATAAATTTTGGAGACACACAATTCAGTCCATAGCAGTCCTTTAGGGAATAAATACACAAAATCTGTTATATCCATACAATGAGATACTACTCAACAATAAAAAGGGACAAATTATTGAAACATAAAATAACATGGATGAATCTCAGACACATTATGCTAAGTGACTAAAGCCAGAATTAAAAGGCTATTATGTACTGTATGAGCCCATTTATATGATGTTCTGGGAAAAGCATATAGGAACAGAAAAGAGATCAGTGATTGCCAGGGAATGGAGAAAGGTTTGACACAAAGGGTTATGAAAGAATTTTTTGGTGTGATGGAATTATTTTATATCTTGATTGTAGTGGTAGTTACATGACTGTTTGCATTTGTCAACACTTACAGAACTGTACACTAAAAGGGATGAAATTATAAATTATATTTCATTTTTAAGATAAAAAAACCATATTCTGTGTCCTACACCCTATCAACTAGTCATCATATTATAAATGGGCTACATTATAAGGTAAGAATGTCTAATATTGATATAAAATAGTTCTTCCCTACCAAGTATTTCTTATTTTGGCTTTTTGAATTTAATGGAAACTTCCAGGAGAAGATAATGACTTAACTAAAGAGTGAATCTCAATAAAAGTTTAGGGAAGGATTTTTTTAATTTTATTTGTTTATTTATTTTTTTTTTTAATTTATTTATTTATTTTTGGTTAGGATGTCCTTTGTGATTAAATCCCATAAATAGAAAGCAACTTACATGGTGCTCAAGCCCATGAACTAATAATAATAAAGTAGGACTCTGTGTAAACAGTCCTGAGCTTTCTTCTTTGGAGCCAGTTTTTTACAAGAATAAACAAAGGCATTGAAGGGTTTCAGAGATCATGAACCCAACCTGCTGTGTCCTATAGCAACACCTGCTCAGAAGAGGAGAACTAGGTTTCCATTTCTCAGTTGATCTCCTCCTTTCCCTTCCCTCCATTTTCCTGCCATCTGCCCGGTGTCCACATGGCAACCAAATATCACTTCTACCATGTTTTACCACCAATAAAAGAAAAACAAACTGGTGAGCAAAACATTTGTTATAGCAACATTAGAAAAATTTTTAAACCTTACCAAGCAGGAAATAACAGATAAAAACCACAGTCTCTAATGGAACTTCTCTTAGAGAAAACAAGTAGCACAGCACTGATAGCCTATCAGCTTGACGATGTGGAAAATGTGCAGGCAAATTTCTGGCACATGATTCCCTAGAGAGTTTCTCCATTTATTTGATATGCAGTGAAATGTATTTAAAATATTTTGAGGGTATCATCAGACTAAAAATCATCCAACTAGAAAGGTCAACCTGTCCAGTTTGAAAACAAAAACTGCTTTGCTCCCAAATAAAACCATCCACCCTGCTCCTGTCCACTTAGATTTCTCTTATCAATTCCCTGATAGTCAGATTTGCACACTCTGGAAGGATTAGTGTCAGTCTGTTATCCAAACTTTTGCCAAGCTGGAGAATTAGTTTGAAAAGTAGATGGGAGTGGGGGTGGGGCTGTGCAAATGGGCAGTTCCTAGAGGGACTGTCAACCCCTGTCCTTTCCCCCCCAGGGACGAAGCCTTGAGCCCTTACTTGTGAGTCCAAGGTCTGTACGTACTTGGGTCTGACCTGAGTTGCAAGAAAGCAAGGTCACTGTCAAGAATAGCTGGGTAAGATGGCTGGGATTCAGACTTGGCAGCCATGCTTGTTGCTCCATTTCTGCAGCTGCACGAAACAGCTCTGCACTGCCTTGGTCGGGCCTAGGCTGCCCAGTGAGACCCACAGCAACAGTCACTCCTCCCCATTGCTCTCAGCCACTCACTCATCCCTTTTTTTTAGGATTCCTTAGCAACTGCGGAACCTGTTATTCCATAGCTAATATTTTGCACTCCTGATTCCATTACCACCCTTATGACCCACCCCCCTTCCCGTAAACATATGTCGCAGTATTGTGCCTGCACCTTCTTCCCCCAGATGCATGTATGCCCTATCATCCCTGTGAGTTCTCCAGGGACAGGAAAAGTGCGTTCACCGGGATCTGCTCTGCGCTGCACAACTCTTAGGTTCAAGACCTTCTTCCTACTCTAAACCCCTTCTAATGAACTTGAACCCTATTCCTGTCTGTCTACTGACACCAGGGATGAGGAATAGCTGATCAACACTCTCTTTCATTTTACTTTATTAGAAACAAGAAATGCATGGCATATTTAAGAAATCAATTATCTGCTTTTGAAAAAGCCATAGGGCAAGAGAGCTGCACCCATCCCTCTATGGCTCTGGTATGGGAGGAGAATTTATTTTTTAAGTTCCCGGACCTAAGGAATTCTGCCATTTTTGTTGTAAATCATAGAAGTATGTGTGCTACTGTTGTAGATGTTATAATATAACAGAGTGGGGGAAATCACTGCTTCTTTCAACTTAGGATCATTTTTAATCATTCAGTCTTGGCAGCTCCAGTTCTCAGCCATCCCTCCCTCTTACTAACAGCTTGTTCCTATTCTTAGCTGGGTGGGAATGTTGGCCTATGTAATGTATTTTGGGAAAATCAGCTAGAGTCATTGAATGTACAAATGAGGCTCATTTTATAGATATTTAAATTAAGATAATGCTAACCTTAAAAAACTACTCAATCTTCCACAATAAAAACCATTTTTAAGTATACCCTATTTATAATGAACATCTTTCTCTGGTGAAAAGAGATTGCTTTTCTTTTACCATGAGAACTTGACAATAACCAGTTCTACAATGAGCTTTCAACAAAGACCAATGTACTTTCAAGCTGGACAGTGTAGGTTCTAGACTCACTGACAGAGGCTCTGCTTGTGCGTTTCTGTGGCTGCTGGTATGTTCCACTGAAGAGTCTGTCCTTGGTGGAGCCTGAAGCAGGACATTCTTTGGGGCAGGCCCTTCATTTTCTTGCCAACTATTTGGGGCTTTGTCTGCTCAGTGCAAAGCTCATATCACTCCAGTACTTAATGGCTTGACAAGGTAGGAATGTGGTTAATTTGCATTAGCATGGGCTCCCTAATTCTAAAGAACTAGAACTCGAACTCCATGAGTTCTAAACTCTTTTGATACAGATTAGACTATACCTTGTTTGACGTTAGCTTTAAACCAAACTAAGATAGGAAACTCAAGAAAAATATTATGTGATTCTGGAGAGGTTAGAGGCGCTGACTGGCTCAAAGAGCCCACTTTCCCTCCGGGATATTACATGCCTCCGAACCACCTGCTGGAGTAAGACACTGTGATGACAATTACCCTTGAGATTGAGGTATGTGCACATTTCACACTTCACTCTACAATTTTACCATCAGAATCTGTCTTTTGGGCATTGTCATTTGCTCTTAGTAAATGCTATGGTTAAATGTATTCTAGCGGCTTCATCCATATTAATATACTTTCAAAAGAATTATTTTAACTCTCATCTATACTATAAAATGATGTAGATAATTGTTATTTGTCTAAGATAAGCCAAAAAGACTACTTTTGCTTCAGCCAGCTGTATGTCTGAGCAAAAGTACAATTTTGATAGAACTATTTAGACCATTTGCCTCAATTTTCAGAATCACTTTGATCCAGCTGATGCTCTGGTAGTTTTAGCCAAATGCTGCTCTGGATGACCCCACCCAAATGGTTCTCCGGGGACCCTGAGTCCAAAGGAAAAGCTTCCAGCTGAGGAGCAAGTGGAAGAGATGAAACCCACCCCATGCTGTGGTCCTCCAGGCTGCCCTCTCTCTCTAAGTTTTCAGTCCAGGACAAGAGGCCATCAGAAGGCTGGCTTGTCTCCTTCGTCTCAGAAAGCACAGAGAAACTCTGTGCCTTTCCTAAATTCCTAGCGTCAAGTTTTGGTGGTTCTAAGTAACGTAGCCCTCGCCCCATCTTCCCCTCCCCTGCTCCTTTCCTCCTTCCGCCAGCAGCAGCAAATGGTGGGCATCACATTTCTCCAAACTCAGCCCCAGACAGATTCAATTCTGGTACCCAAAGGGGCCATTTTGTTCCCTTGCTGAAGGCAAGTCCAGCATCTTCTTTATTTACCACCTGAAAAGACAATTTGTAATAGGGGTCCGTGGGTAATAGAGAAACAATACATGTGAATAGTTCCTTATGGGGAGATTTTGCCAAAAAGTGCTACGTCATTCTTACATAACCCCTATGAGCTATAAGATTTGGGTTCTAGGCACAATTCCTGGAAGTAAGGACAAAATTTAGGTAAATATTATGCAATTTACTTTGAAGCTTACTACTCGGTATTCCCTTCATTATCAGTTTTAAAAACTGTTTTAAAAATATCATGTTTTGAAGGGAGCTTTGTTTTTCTCAGCTCTTTCTCCCATCTGCTACATTTTGTAACAAAGCCATAATCTGGTGTTTATGATATTAGTTGCTGTGGAAATTAATTTAGTGCTATGCTATTCCTGTCTTACTGAGAGAGCATGGGTCAGTGAAGGGGTTTGAAACACAAGTACTAAACTACAGTGAGCATTTGAAAAAAGTAAAACATTTAATAAATAGAATCAATTTTAGAATTAATATGCCCTCACATTGTACTCACGTTATTGCTTAGTTGCAGGGACATTTTAAAGGATTAGACCAAAGCAAATTCTATTTGCAAAGACCTATTACTTGAAAAATGAAATTGCATACAAATGAAGAGATGAGGTTATTGTATTTTAAAGTAACCTCCACCACCTGTTGCAGCAGGAATTTTTTTTTTTTTTTAAGATTTTATTTATTTATTTGACAGAGAGACACAGCGAGAGAGGGAACACAAGCAGGGGGAGTGGGAGAGGGAGAAGCAGGCTTCCTCGTGAACAGGGAGCCCGATGCGGGGCTCGATCCCAGGACCCTGGGATCATGACCTGAGCCGAAGGCAAACGCTTAATTGCTGAGCCACCCAGGCGCCCCCAGCAGAAAGTATTTTTACATAGATAACCGACCTCTCCTTCAGAATAGTAGATTAATCTCTCTAGGTTGGGGGGAGGGTAACTGGGCATTTAATGCAGAAGAAATGACAGAGTCCTGTAATAGAAGACACTTCTACCTTAAATAATTTTCTTAAAGCCTATTATTCCTTCCACTAGAGTGAAAGAAAATAATGCCTTTCTTTCTTAGCATTTCTCATTTCTTAGCATTTCTCATTCACTCAGCTAGCCCCTCCCCTTCCCACTTCTGCCCCCTAGGCCACATTGACACCGCCCTACACCTGCCGTCTCCTCTGACAGCTTTCGCCCAGTTGGACTTTCCCACAGGTCAGACGAGACTAGAATCAGAGGAGACTTCTCATTGGCAATACTGCGAATTTGGCTCGTGGTAAACAAGGAACCAGACGGAGAAGGGAAGTCACACAAGCAGCTTGTTAGGGCGAATGCTTATACAGTCTTTCTCCATCTTACAGTTATAACATTTCTGCTTTGACGCCTCCAACTTCACTCATTGCCTCATTTCTGTCCTTGATGTGGCACCCTGCCCCTTTGCCGCCCTTTGTCACTTTGTCTTCTTAGTCACCAAAGGAGAGGGGAAAGCAATTTGCTATTTGAGAGATTTGGCCTGGACTATTTAGCAAATGCTTTTATTAGGATGTATTTGCAAGTCTGTTGTCTTATCTCCTTGTTTTCCCCAGTGAGCTTCTTGAAGTAAGTTGCTGTCTTCCAACATATTATTTCCAGGCTGGCACTTAGCATGCCATAAGTGCATAATAAATGTTATTTTTTTGGTCTTATAAAGATAATTAGTGGGATGTATAATGTGTCCTAGCCTCTGAAGAAGCTAGGTCATCACTGGACTATTGTCAGGTGGGACAAGTGGAAAAGTTTGGGAGCCTCTGAGCCAGATACTCAGATGGGTGAAATGTGCCCAAGGGCTCCAAGTGCGGACTGCAGAACCCACAGACACTGCGCATACTGTTTTTACTGAGCTCATATCTGAGTCATGTACCTGTCCACACCAGGTGCATGACTTAAGACTTCAAAGGGAGAATACTATAGTGTAATGGATTTAAAATTCACAATCAACAAACAACTCAACTCAAGTTAGCTTATTTCTCTATAATTGAATTCAATTTAACTCTAAAAGCCCAATTTTCAATGGGGGGGGGCTCAGTCTTGTCACTCTCGTTGCAGTTTCAAAGTTAGTCTCTTGGAGTAAATATTCAGTCAAATTAAAGACTTAAGCTCGAGTCCATTTGGAGCTCACATTCAACATCAGAGCTGTTCTCCACTTGCAAAGATTCTCCTCTTCTCTCCCCACTCTGGGTGCAGGGGAAGAACAGCAAAGAAGGGTCTGGTTGTGCCCCAGATGCCTCCATCCTTGCTTTAAAAAGCTGACCGTTTTGCCGCTGAATAATTTGTAGTCTGTTGTCTTAATATAATAAAGCCTACCACCCCCACCCCCCTCAGCTCCTCCCGGCTCTAGCAAAGCTTAGAGACTGGGCTTCATCTTGGTCCTTTGGGCAGCCCTCCCAAGATCCTGTGCTGTAGGGTCACCTTGCCCCAAGGCAAGACGACCCCTGTCCTCCTCCTGCTGGAAACTATAGGAGAGCTCCATGTTCAGGCTCTGAGCACTGTCTCCAGCCTTCTCTGTGCTTCACTTACCACACTGCCATTTCCACTCTGGGTTCCAGAAAACCAAAGGTCAAACCCTCTGCTCTAGGGTTTCCAAGCTTAGAGCAGTCTCTACCTCCGACAGAAAGAAGGGAGAGGTGTCTGAAGCTGGGTGGGGGAAGGTGGAAAGAAAGCCTAGGGGCAAATAGTCTCAGCTAAACTCTCTTGCTCTCTTCTTTCCAGATTCTTTCTTGACTCTTTTCTATGATCTGGAGATTTTTAAAAAGGCATATCTTAGCCCAGCCTGCTCTTTATTTCAAAATCAAATAACTTTGTAACTACTCCTTTGAACACAGGCAGCAGATAGGTTGTAGAGCAACCTTACCAATAAAACCAAAAAATCTCATTGCAATCAGGTGCCCTATTTTAAAATACTATTCTTATTCTTAGCAATAATAGCTAAAATCTAAATTGTAAAATTATTCCTAGCGAAATCTAGTATTTTTTTCATTGAGCTTGCAGATTTCTTTGAAGCTTCAAATTCTATCCTTTTTGCCAGTAGCTGATGACTCATGCAGCAATTGGTTCTTGCCGATCTCAGCTTCTTTTCTATGGGTGAAGGGGCAGCAACAGACACGTCTTTGATCAGTAATAATTTCAGCACCTCTAACCCATCAGTTCCCAAGCAATTTCTCCGCAAGTTGCTCCTGGAATAGAAAGCTATGATCTGGAAACTAGTCCAGGGCACTTTTGGTATGTGGGGATGGGGGCTAGTAGGGGGTATTGAGGTCTGGAGGATACCCTTTGCTCAACAGTGAATAAGCTAGTTAGGCTGGAGGAATACACAGGCTGGGGTCTGGAAGGCCCTCAAGTGTCACCGGGAGCTGTGTTTCCTGGGAGTGATATCCTGGGAGCCTACACCTACTCACTAGCAGTTCTGTGGGGACCTTGTGAAGTATCTTTGGTCTCCACAGCTGGAGGCACAGAAGACTTGGGGCTTCTTCCCACCTTCTCCACTGCCCACCCCCTCCCCCCAGCACCAGGCAATGTTATGCAGATGACCAGTGATAGCAAGGACAGCTGCCTTACCACCAGTCTGCCTATCTGCACAGTATCCCAAGACTTCACTGTCACATCTGTGGTGTTTGGTATCCCTGGACATGCCTGAGAGAAAGTAGGCTGCAAAGATAGGCAGGGGCTGCTACACGTGACCTCAGGGACTCTCACCTGAGTAGCTCAAGAGTGAAATTTTCAACATCCACCTGGCTGACTGGATTCATTACATACAAAGAAGAACTAGAAGGTGGCCCCCTACCTCTATGCAGATATAAGGGCTTTTGTCTGCAAATGGCAACAGAATCCACACCAGCACCCAACCTCCACCAAGAACACAGCATCTAGTGATGCTACTGCTACTCTCTTTTTATAGTGGGGGGACTTTCTTTGTTGTCCCCAACACACAGCTCAGTTCCCCTTGGCCTGGGGCAGGACTCTACCCCAGTGTATACAATGAGGGCTGGGAACACTGAAAAAAGTCCCCGTCTCCAGGAAAACTGACTACAGATGAGAATGAATAGAGGGAAGCCTGAACTTTTCAGGCATGAGATACTGTGCTAGTTATCAATTTATCCACTCTCAGCTCTGAATTCACCCTTCATTGTCTGCTCTGTGATATTGGAGATGGACTCTAAATATTTCTCCTCTGCCAGCTAGCATAATGTTTAGTCTGTCTGTGGAAGGGCCTCATCATCTAAGAGCTCATGATCTAGGGGGGAACACACATGCATGCATGCACACACGTGCACACCCACACACAAACACACTTCCTACAGGACACAGGGGAGATGGGACAGGCACTAATCTGGACAGGAGACACTGAGGGGGGGGCCATGTCAGCTCAGCTGTATAAAAGAAGTGATTTTCCAAAGGGAAATAAGAAGGACTTCAGAAGGCACAGTGGATTGAGGCCTGAAAAAAAAGCTTTTCTGGTTCTTCAGGCACATGAACAGACGTACTAAGTTGCCTTCTGTGGAGACATAAGCAAAGAGGTACACACTCATTGCTTTCCATTTATAAGGCTATCTGGAGGTCTCCAAGTCAGAGGATAGAAATTAAAACCCAAGACTTACAAATGAGTCCTCCAAATATAAGCCCCTTGACCAGTTCTACTGGTGGGGGGTATTGGTGAGACTCTTAATTCTGAATCCAGCTTGCTTCATCAGACAAGGAGCAAAGCTCCCAAGAACCAGAGACTGTCTTTATCAACCTATAGCCAAGGATGCTTCACCTTCCTCCTAGAGCTCACTCCCCTGCCCCATGAGGGCATTCCTGGGAGGTGACTCAACCCCATTTATCAATCCCTGTTCCTCAGTTCCCCATTTGCACAATCCCTGCACTGAAAGTCTCAGGGGTTTTACTGCCTTACTTTTCTCCCCTTTCTACCACCATCCTTCCAGGTAGGGAGACTGGAAGAGGCACAATAAAATTCTTAGATATATTATCTTAAAAAAGAAACCCACTATAAATAATTATGAGGTAGAAATCACAAATGCACAAGTGCAGAATGGATAAAAATGTCAACTACTCTAATGTTATGCAAATAGGTGTTTGTGGCTTGTGATAAAATTGCTGAAGACAGCTTCATGCGGAGATTCAAATAGTACTGTATTTCAAATAACATAGAGGTGCTGGTGTGCTCTGAAGAAACTAGGTTAGATGACACAAGAAGTAGTTCTAGTATTGGCAAAGATTCTGTGAATATACATGTGAAAAACTTAAGTAAAACTATGTCATGGTAGGCAAACGTAAAAAAAAAGCAACATTCCTGAATGTATACATCATATTATATACCATGGGATTTTTATAAATAATTGTTAATTATAACAGTTTAAAAAAGAGATATTTGATTGTTTTTTCTGTATCCCTAGGAGTATATATTGCATTCAAGTTGACCTAAAAAAAGTCTTTAAAAATTATTTTATTGGAAAAAAAATGGAGGGTTTCCTCATATTCAGGATTGCCTTGTATTCAGACATATGAGATCTACAATAAGCAGGGTAGTTAGTAATCAACCAAAAACTTGTCTCCTCTAGTTCACGGTAAAGCAAACCTAGGCCTGCGCCTTCTTCCAGCCTTCCTGCTTCAAGAATTCGCTAACCCCTAAGAAGGTGAGAATAGTGTTTATGGCCCTCTGAGTTACCCCTTTCCTTCCCAAAAACAATCATTCATAGTCTCTGACAAAGTAGGTCTTATTTAAAAATTCTAACATAACCCATATACATACATGTAGTCAACTGATTTTTCAACAAAGATGCAAAGACAATTCAATGAAGAAACAATGGTCTTTTCAATAAATGATGCTGGAACAATTGGACATATATATGCAAAAAAAGAAAAGAAAGAAAGAAAGAAAACCTCTACTTTATTTCGTTATCATATGCAAAAATAGATCAGAGACAGAAATATAGAATCTGTAACTGTAAAACTTCTACAAGATACATAGGAGAAAAATTTTGTGATCTTGGGTTAGGCAAGATCCTAGATACAACACTAAAAACATGATACATTAAAAAAAAACCTGATAATTTGGACTTCATCAAGATTTATTTTTTTTTAAGATTTATTTATTTATTTTAGTGAGTGAGAGAGAGCAAGCTCAGGGGGAGGGACAGAGGGAGAAGGAGAGAGTCTTAAGCAGAGTCTGCACTGAGCACAGAGCCGATGCTGGGCTTGATCTCACAACTCTGAGATCACAACCTGAGCTGAAACTGAGAGTTGGAGGCCTAACGGGCTGTACCACCCAGGTACCCCAAAACTATGGAGATAATAAAACATCAGTGGTTGCAGGGGTGGGGTGGGAGTGGCTTGCAGTGCAGGGATGATGCAGAATAGAATAGAATAGGCAGAACATAGATTTTTGGGGCAGTGCAAATACTCTGTATGGTCTTATAATATGGATGTAGTCATTATACATTTGTTCAAACCCATAGAATATACAACACTAATAGTGAACCCTAAAGTAAACTATGGACTTTGGGTGATTATGATATGACAATGTAGGTTTATACTTGGTAACAAATGTACCACTCTGATGATTGATGTTGGTAATGGGGGAGGCTATTATGTAAGGTGGGGCACGGAGTATATGGGAAATCTCTGTACCTTCCTCTCAATTTGGTGGTGAACCTAAAAGTGCTCTTAAAAAATTGTCTTTAGGGGGTGCCTGGCTGGCTGGTTATGGAGCGTGTGACTCTGGATCTCAGGGTTGTGGGTTGGAGCCCCGTGTTGGGTGTAGTGATTACTTAAAAATAAAATCCTTAAAAAAAACAGTCTTGGAATAAATAAATAAACAAACAAACCAAGTGGAATTATTCATAATCATCCCAAACTAAAAGCAACCCAAATGTTCTTCAGCCCATGAATGAGTAACAAACTATGGCATTGTACACTGCAATCCGATACTGCAATAAAAAGAAATGAATACTGATACATGCAACAAAAAGGTGTGCCCCAGCAAACCATTATATAGTATCTCCACTATACAGGTTAAATAGATGGAAACAACACCAGGAACATAGGTAATAACAAAATGTAGTAAAATGATGAAAAAGTGATGAGTTTTGAAGTGTTTATTACCTTTGTTTTGAATATAATTTAACTGTAAGTTTATGTCATTTAATTCTTAGTAATGACTGTGTTTAATAACCAGCTCAGGAAATTCCTGAAACTTAACAGTCAGGTCTCCACCAGACTCCTTGAGTTGGCTCCAGCCCAGTAAGGATCCGGGTACAAGTCTATGAACCCCTCCCCCACCACAAATTCTGGGACAGCAGTGACAACATAAAGGGAGAGGGGGTGCAAACATATGTTATTTCCCTAAGCCCCACTACTCTCAAAATGCTGCCGGAACTGCTTTAACCGTATGGGATATTTCCCTGAGCTATTCAGATTCGTTGTCAGGGCTGAAATATCAATGTCAACAGCCCCACCATCAATCGTATGAGGAAATGGATGTGGATTTCAGTAGAATAAATGGTTTGGTGTTCTTCAGTAAATGTCTTTCATTAAAATACTCTGTAGAGTTTTTTAAATGAGGATTTGTTGTTGAGGGAGAAAAACTGTTATTCCAAAATGGCTTTTATTTTTATAGTCAAGTCTGGAAAGATAGTCATCAAAATGTTAACAGTTATATTGGATGGTGAGTTTTTTTTCCCTTCTTCTTGTGATTTTCTGTAGTTTCCAAATTTTCTGTGACAAATATATAACACTATGGTAATATGAAAAAAATTTTGAGACAAATCTTTGGTAACTTGATATTTAAAATTGCAGTGGTGCTTTCCTTCTAAAGACGAGAAGAATAAATAGCATTTTCGGTAAAAGAATGCCCTGGGAAACAGACATTAACTATGTTCAGTTTCATTTAAAAGCCAGATGTCCAGGAATTGGATATGGCTAATTATCAATTTTCACCCAGATGGAGTGTTTTCTTTTTTTTTCTGTCATTAGATGGAAAAGCACAGCATCTCTGGCTGCTTACTTCATTACATTCAGTCACTTTAGTTGGAAAGCTTTAAGGAATAGGTGGAGCTTAGAAGAAGGGCGTTTTATTCTATTATGAATGAAAAGCTGAAACAGGTATAAGACATAGAAGAAAAAGAACTAAAAGGTGTAATTGGTTATGCAATGAAAGCTTTTCCAGGCTGCTCTTTGACCAATTCCAGTAGTGTTAAAAATGGAATTCATACTTTCTTATGTCTGTCTTCCTATAGCAAGCTAATGCTGTATAATAAATTATCATAAGACTTAGCAGCTTGAAACAAAAAACAGCTATTACTTCACAGTTTCAATAGGTCAAGGAGTTGAGCATGGTTTACGTGGCTGCCTATGGCTCAAGATCTCCCATGAAGCATGAAGTTGTTAGGCGCCGAGGCTGGAGTATTCTCTAAAGGCTTGACTGGGGAAGGATCCATTTCCAGGCTGCCTCACATGAGTGGTGGCAGAATTGCATTCCTTGAGAGCCGTTGGAATGAGAACCTCAGTACCTCACTGGCTGTTGGCCACAGACCTTCTCAGTTCCCTGCCACATGGGCTTCTCCAGAGAGCAGCTCACAACATGGGAACTGGCTTCTTCAGAGGGAACAAGCAAGACAAACATCTAAGACATTCGTTCCGTCTCTTGGGGCTCACTGTTCTTTATTGCCAGGTGTCCAGGGCCTCAAAAAACATTGCTTCACATACTGTGTCCAGTCTGGGGGTTATTTAAAGCATGGGGTATATGTGGTACTTGTTACTCCATCTTAACCAGAAGTAAAAATGTCTGAAAGTCTCTTATTAATAATCTTATCGTACTTCTCTGCTAGAAACAAATTGAATTTAATCTATTACATTTTTGTGACCAAAAGGCAATGTGTTAAAAAATTTATTCTTATTGATTAAAGAAAAATTTTTAGTACAAAAAAGTAAAATGTATTAGAAATCATCAATGTATTAATTTGCATAATGAAATGGACTAGGGGCATTTATAAGGCACTGACTAATGTTAAGCTATTCCTTTGCTTGGGATCCAGGGTGATAAATCACTAAAGAATGCTTTTCTTTGGTGAAGTGGTGGGAGAGCTATTGTGAAACTGGAGATGAGAAAGGAGAACCACTTTGACTCAGGATGCTGCTTCGGGCGATTCAGTTTTAGAGACAGGCCATACGGGATTTGGGGGTCTGAAAATCATTTCCTTAAAACGGTTCCCTTACACATATTCTTACTTGCCACGTGTGCCATGACATGAAAGCAGTTAGTGAGCCCCAGTGTTGACAACACTCCATATCCCATTCCTGTTTCCATACCTGACTTGCTAACCCATATCTTTGCTAGACTTCTCCAAGAAGAACTAGCAACCACCTCTGCAGTGGTCTTCTGCTGCAGTCTTCCTCAGTTTACATTTTGGATTGGAGTGTCTCCTCTAGCTTAGTTCTTCCATCACTCTCTGTCTTCCAGATATTTGTCAAAATCTGTCTTCAATTGATGGAACACTCTCCCATTCTCAATATTCATGGATGTATTCCCTTTTATGAGCACTTTTTGGCATGGTAGAAGATGCAGGTTGTGTCATGAATATGTATTGGATTGGGATCTTGTCAAATGCTTTTCTGCATCAGTTGATATGATCATATGATTTTGCTTCTTTAACCTATTGACATGTAAATTACAATATAGATTTATATGAATTGATTTTTGAATGTTGAACCAGCCATGCATACCTAGAACAAATCCTGCTTGGTCATGCATATTTTTAATACAAAATTTAATAAAAATCCAAATAAAAATCAAATTAAAAGACATTTTTTAATTGTTGGATTTGACTTGCTAACATTTTATTGATGATATTTGCGTCTACATTTCTGAGAGATGTTGGTCTGCAGTTTTCTTTCTTGTACCACCTTTTTCTAGTTTTGGTATCATAGTAATGCTGGCCTTACAAAGTAAGTAGAGAAATATTCCCTCCTCTTCTGTTCTCTGGAAGAGATTGTATAACATTGGTGTTAATGCTTCTTAAAATATTTTATAGAATTCTCCATTTCTTTTTACAGGGAATTTTAATGACAAATTCAATTTCGTTAATGGCTGTAGAATGATCCTATTTTCTCTTGTTTGAGCTTCGGTCACTTGTAGTTTTTGAAGAATTGGTCCATTTCTCCTAAGTTGTTGAATTCATAAGTTTAAAGGTCTCTGTGATATTCCATTATTCCTTTAAAGGCTGCAGGAAATGTGATAATAAATGTGAAATATCATTACTGATATTGTTGAGTTGTGTCTTCTCTCTTTTTATTTTGTCAGTCTTGCTAGAAGCTATTAGCTAGCTTTTTGTGGTTTTTTTAAAACTTGTTTTCCTTTCCAATTTCATTGATTTCTGCTCTTATCTGTATTGTTTCCTTCTTTCTACTTGCTCTGGGTTTCTTTTGCTCTTCTTTTTTTCTGGTTTCTTGAGGTTATAGACTTGAGATTTTTTCTAACATGATCTTTCCCTTTTTTCTGAGGTAATCTGGTAATGCATAAATTTCCTTCTTGACACTACTTTAACTACCACCCACAAATTTTGATTATGTTGTATTTTAATTTTATTCAGTTCTGTATTTTTTTTTAATATTGTATTTATATATTTGAGAGAGAGAGAACACAAGTGGGGGGAGGAGCAGATGGACAAGCAGACTCCCCGCTGAGCAGGGAGCCCGATGCGGGGCTTGATCCTAGGACCCTGAGGTCATGACCTGAGCCAAAGGCAGATGCTCAACCGACTGAGCCACCCAGGTGCCCCAGTTCTGTATGCTTTTTAATTTCCCTTGAGACTTCCTCTTTGACCAGGTATGATTTTAAAGTGTGTTGTTTAATTTCCAAGTAGTTTAATTTTCCTGTTGTCTTTCTCTCATTGATTTCTAATTTGATTTCATAACGGTAAATAAACCTACTTTGTATGATTTCAGTTCTTTTAAATTTGTTAACGTTTGCTTTCTGGCCCAACATGTGGTCAATTAATGGTACTTAAAAAAAAGAAATGTGCATTCTGCTGTTGTGGATAGAGTGTTCTATAAACGTCAATTAGATCCTGTTGGTTCATTGTGTTGTTCAGGTCTTCTGTATCTTTGCTCATTTTCTAACTCTTAGTTCTATCAGTTGTTGAGGGGGGATGTCAAAATCCACAATTATAATTTCAGAGATCCATGTTTTATGAAAGATCAATTTTGGAGCCCATGTTTAGGAGAAAAAAAATATAAAATTTGAAGACAGACTTAGGTAAGAAAAATGAATATTTATTAGAATGAGAAAATAAATCACAACAAATCACAAATCTTGGAATGCTGACACAAAATCCACAAACATTAGAAAATAAAAAAAACAATATAATGTATTTATTATTCTATCGCCCAATATACTTTCTTTTTTAAGCAGTCTCCATGCCCAGCATGGAGCCCAACATGGGGCTTGAACTCACCACCCTGAGATCAAGAACTGAGCTGAGATCAAGAGTCAGATGCTCAACAGACAGAGCCACCCAGGCACCCCCTCCCCGACCTGACATAATTTTTTTATTGAAGTATAGTTGATACACAATCGTTATATTAGTTTCAGGTGTATAGCATACTGATTCAACAGCTCTACACACTGTGCTATGCTCCCTACAAGTGTAGCTACTGTCACCATATAATGCTATTACAAAAGCAATGACTATACCATACACACACACACACACACACACACACACACGAGTATATGCTATACTATACTGACATACTTTTCCTCTGCATTTGGGGGGGTCTGGATGTGGGGTTTTTTTTGTTGTTTTTTGGTTTGGGGGTTTTTTTGGTCTGGCTTTTCATATGATAGTGATTTTCTTCTATCAAATTGATATAGATTGAACAGAAAGATAATTCAATCTTTCTTCAAGCATGGTTGATCAAAAAAAATTGTTATTACTAATAGTTTTTTTTTTCAGCTTGACAACTTGTTATTAGTAATAGCTTGTAATTCAAACAAATTGTATCTGAAACACAACTTCCCCTTAGCTGGACCCCAAAAATGACTACAGCCACTCTAATGCTACCTGACACAAGGAAAACTGTGCCAGAGGGGAAATCAGAAGAGACAATGCCTTTAATGAATATAATTGAAATATATTGCTTTTGCAGATTTTAGAAAAACTTACAACTATGTGAACATATTGCTGAGGCACTTTCCGGGAGCTTGGAAAGGACCAGTGCAAGCAAGTGCCCTTGAAACTTAACCTCCATTAGTTTCAGGGAAAATTAAGCCCTACTGCTGGCATTTTAATGGGATACAGAGAGAAATAACTTGTTCCACCATCTTGAAGCAGAAATTTCTTGGATTTTTAAAAAACCTTTTATTATGAGACTTTCCAAGCAAACCCAAAAGTAATGAGAATAGTAATAATGGGTATTCATAGTACTCATCATCCAATTTCTAAAATTACCAAATTTTGGAGCACCTGGCTGGCTCAGTTGGTGGAATGTGCAACTCTTGATCTCAAAGTTGTGGGTTCAAGTCCTACGTTGGGTGTAGAGATTACTTAAAAATAAAATCTTTAAAAAAAATTACCAAATTTTGCTGATCTTATCTGTTTGGATGCTTCCAGTTCAAGACAATATGGGGGGATAGATACAAAGATGAATGAGGGGCACCTGGGTGGCTCAGTCAGTTAAGCGTCTGGTTCTTGATTTCAGCTCAGGTCATGATCTCAGGGACGCAGGTCAAGCCTTGCATCAGGCTCCATGCTCAACGGGAGTCTGCTTGAGATTCTCTCTCTCCCTCTGCCCCTCCCCCTACTTTCTCTCTCAAATAAGTAAATACATCTTTAAAAAAACACACACACACAAAGATGAATGAGATGTGGTCTCTGTCCTCATGTATGTACCCTGTGAAGACGATGAGGCATGAGTCCAACAAACCATGTCATGTTACCCAAAGGAGAACTCTGGACCATAGAAGGAGAGACCACCTCTAGCCAGGAATGACCAGTAAAGGCTGTAAGGAAGAAATGGGCTACTGAGGAAACAAGTACATGTTTTTATTTAAGAACTTAATTTTTGTTCCAGTATAGTTACCATATAGTGTAAAATTACTTTCAGGTGTCCAATATAGTGATTCAACAATTCTATACAGTGGGCGCCTGGGTGGCTCAGTTGGTTAAGCAACTGCCTTCGGCTCAGGTCATGATTCTGGAGTCCTGGGATCGAGTCCCACATCGGGCTCCCTGCTCAGCGGGGAGTCTGCTTCTCCCTCTGACCCTTCCCCTCTCATGTTCTCTATCTCCCATTCTCTCTCTCAGATCAATAAATAAAATCTTAAAAAAAAAAACAATTCTACACATTACTCAATGCTCATGATGGTAAGTGTACTGTTAATCCCCATCACCTATTTCACCCATCCCTCCACCAACCTCCCCTCTGACAACCATCAGTTTGTTCTCTAGAGTTAAGAGTCTGTTTCTTGGTTTGTCTCTCTCTCCTTTTCCCTTTGTTCGTTGAAACAAGTATATATTTTAACTGGTCCAAACTGAGGCAGAATTGAAATATCTGAAATACATATTTCTAGCTTTTATTCTAGAGTATTCCTCTTGGCTTTGGGGAAATAGTTCAACCTCTTTACTGTTTATCTAAATCTCCAACTAGATATCCACATTCATTCAGATTCAAGTAACATTTATGGAGTGCTTGCTAGCTGTTGTGCATTTTCACATACATTATTTCATTGAATCCTCACAAGCCTGATAGATAGATATCATCATCCCCATTTCTGAACATGAGAAGATTCATAGAGGCAGCTTGCCTAAGGCTTCACAGATAGGAAGCATAACTAAAATCCCGGACTCCTAATTCCAATTCTAGTGTTCTTAAAGTTATATCTACATCTGCACGGTAACTTTCTTAAACTTTTCAAAGTACTTCCCCAGTTCAGAAACCTTCAGTGGCTCCCAGTCACTACACATTAAAATTAATAATAAAAGTCCTTCATTTTTTTCTCTAATCCAGTCTTGGTTTTCATTCAAGTGTATCCTTCATCCACAAGATTGCATCTGAACCCCCTTCCTGTGTTAGGGAAATGGCCTTCCTTATGAAGCGGAACCCACGTCTCACTAGGGAAATCACAAGTCCATACACTTATTTTGCTGGGATCCCTATTATTTTGCTGGACTCCTTATACTGTCAAATGTGATAGCCACTGGCCACATAGCTATTGAACCCTTGAAATGCAGCTAGTGTCACATGTTGAAATGATAATATTTTGGATATATTGGGTTCAATAAAACATATTATTAAAATTAATTTCGCTTTTTTCTATGATTTTCTTGGTGTGGCTACCAGGAAATTTAGGATTATGTATGTGGCTTGCATTATATTTCTATTGCACAGCATTGAGCTAGACTGTTAACATATAACTGGGCTGTGTCAATCATTTGCCCTAGGCTTGGGACTGAAAGCAAGTGTGGTTAAGTCACAGTGACCCTCTGTTGTATTGAGACTAGCGGCCGCAATAGAGACTGTATCTAGTTTCCAGCTGGAGTGGCATCAGCCAGTGTCTAGGGCAAGTGGTATTGGTGGTCCTAGTTTTGGTATCTGTACCATACAGTGGCTGCAGGGGTGGTTTGGGGGACTACTTCTGGGCATAATGTCAAGTATTGTTCCTGAACATCCTGCAGATAGCCAATATTCTTCTAATCAATCCCTTTTCAGCTAAGGTCCTTTATGAAGGCTCTGTTCTCCACCCCAGTCCACAGTGATCCTTCCTCCTTTGGATATCAATAGCAAATCAGGTCCAAAGCACACCTTGGCACTTGGCCTGTGCTAGTTATCTCATATAGGAAAGGGCCTTTCAGCCAGAGTGTGAAATTCCCCACGGCAGGAGCGCTGTCTTTTACATAATTGTTTCTCAGTAGCTGTGAGGCCATCTTGGTCACAGCATCTCTGGAGGAAGACTTGTCAGTTATCACTGCAGATCTCTGAGGTAGGCACAGCAGCTGTTATTATGCCTGTTCACACAGATGCGGAAGCTTGCTCAGTGGGGTGGAGCGACTAGCCTGAGGTCTTGCTGCTGGTTTGCTGCCAAACTGGGACAGTAGCCCAGACCTCCTCACTGCCCATCCCCACCGCTTCCTTGTATTTTATAGGCCCTGCAGTATACATACGATGATGTATTCATTTCTAGGGCTGCTATAACAAAGTGCCACAAACCGGGGGGCTTAAAATAATGGAAGTTTACTGTCACAGGTCTGGAGGCCATTAGTCTGAAATCAAGGTGGCAGGGCCATCCTCCCTCTGAAACCTGTACGGAAATTCTTTTTTTTTTTTTTAAGATTTTATTTATTTATTCGAGAGAGAGAGAAAGCACAAGCAGGGGGAGCAGGAGGCAGAGGGAGAAGCAGGCTCCCCACTGAGCAGAGAGTCCGACGCGGGGCTCGATCCCAGGACCCTGGGATCATGACCTGAGCCGAAGGCAGACGCTTAACCGACTGAGCCACCCAGGCGCCCCAACCTGTAGGGAAATTCTTGCTTGCCTTTTCCTAAATTCTGGCGGTTTGCCAGCAATCTTTGGTGTTTCTCGGCCTGTAGCTGCGTAACTCCAGCTCCACTTTTGTCACCACACAACTTTTCCCTGTGTCTCTTCCTTCATATGGCAGTCTTCTTACGAGGACACTAGCTATTGGATTAGAGGTCCATCCTACTCCAGTATGACCTCATTTTAACTTAATTAATTATATATGCAATGACCCTATTCCCAAGTAAGTTCCTATCCTTTAGTACTGGAGGTTAGGACTTCAACATATCCCTTTTTGGTGGGGGTGGGGGGGAGGGCATGTTCAACCCATAACAAATGGTCACCATAAGAGCAGAGAATACCACAGAAACTGAAGACATCGTCTTGTTTCTGGGATTTATTCCAAGGAAGAATTACACTACAGCGGGGTAGAAGGTGAGAGAGTCTTCTCAGGTATGTAGTCCCACCTACTACCGGGCTTGCATATGGACTAACAGGGTTCAGTTGACAAGTGTATACTATCATGAGTTATAGTCTATTACTTCCCTCATACAAGGACTAAATGGCCCCAGATATAAGATAGCAGCCCCATCCTTTCCTGTAGTTCTCCCCAGCTATCCTGAGGCAGCTATCCTGTTTAGAGGGAAATGATGGTGTGTAATTCTGATGAGTAAATGGGATAAGTGATTGTTGTGGTGAGCCTGTCATTCTTTGCCAGAGAACTGTCTTTGATGTATAAAGTATTACTTGGGACCTAGATGAGAGAGCTAGCCATACAGGAACAAGCCTAACCAAGGGGATGCAGCTAGCAGTTAGGATATGCACCCATTTTTCTGGTATATATAGATCTCTCTCTCTTTTTCCTTTGATGAAATACATAGAACTTATTAATAAAAAGAAATACAAATTTCTGGGCGCCTGGGTGGCTCAGTTGGTTAAGCGACTGCCTTCAGCTCAGGTCAATGATCCTGGAGTCCCGGGATCGAGTCCCGCATCAGGCTCCCTGCTCAGCAGGGAGTCTGCTTCTCCCTCTGACCCTCCCCCCTCTCATGTGCTCTCTCTCTCTCTCATTCTCTCTCTCAAATAAATAAATAAATCTTTAAAAAAAAAAAAAGAAATACAAATTTCTAAAAAAACATGAAAAGGAAATGGTAAAATGAGCTCTGCTCCAGTCCAAAAGAACAGAATGACAGCAATTTCCAATCAGGCCCTTTATTGAGAGCCTACAAGAATAGCAATACAACCAGGATTTGTAAATGGCAGTAGCTCAAGTCTCTAATGAAAGCATGCTAATGATACAGAGTCAAATCACCAAATAGGCCCATCTCCAAATCCAGTTTCTCTAGATGGGCAGAGCATGGGCTTTAGGGTCAGTAGTATCTCTTAATATGTGACTTTGGGCAAGTGACTTAATTTTTCTGAATTTTTCTATGTATCAAAATAAGGATAACTACCTAGCAGGGCTATGGTGAGGATTAAGTACCTAGCATAGTGCACAGCACATAAAATAGGCACTCCATTAAATTGAAGCCTTCCTTTTCCCAGTCCTGCAAACATATGCAATACAATCTGCCCACTCCCCCATCATCACCTACTCTTCTCCATTTTATTCTTTCTCCGTCCCCACCCTTTCTAAAGTTCCCTTTTGTAATCTAGTTGAGGAGACATATAAATAGGAAATGACTTGCATTTAATATTAAAAACTAACAAGAGAAAAACAATGTTGAATGCCACTAACTACCTAGGTGCTGACAAACTTTCATTAATTCAACGAACACTTATTGAGTGACCCCCCATGCCAGGCATGGTGCTAGACATAGGGTGTCTATTGGTAAACAACATCGTCACTCCTCATGGAGTTCACAATGTAGTGGGAGAGTGAAAAAATAATAAATATATAATTTAACAATATGTCGAATAGAAGTGGTGAGAGTGGACGTTTTTGTCTTGTTCCTGATCATAGAGGAAAAGCTCTGTTTTTCACCATTGAAAAGATGTTAGCTGTGGGTTTTTCATATGTGGCCTTTATTATATTGAGATGTGTTCCCTCTAGACCTACTTTGATGAGGGTTTTTATCATGAATGAATACTGTACTTTGTCAAATGCTTTTTCTGCATCTATTGAGATGATCACATGGCTTTTATCCTTTCTCTTGTAAATACGATATATCACACTGATTGATTTGTGAATATTGAACTATCCTTACATCCTGGAATAAATCCCACTTAATCATGATGAATGATTTTTTTAAATGTATTGTTGGGTTCAGGTTGCTAATATTTTGTTGAGGATTTTTGCATCTATGCTCATCAGAGATATTGGCCTATAGTTTTGTGGGTTTTTTGTAGTGTCTTGATCTGATTTTGGTATCAGGGTAATGCTAGCTTTGTAGAATGAATTTGGAAGTTTTCCTTCCTCTTCTATTTTCTGGAATAGTTTGAGAAGAATAGGTATTAATTCTTCTTTAAATGTTTGATAGAATTCACGTGTGAAGCCATCTGGTCCTGGACTTTTGTTTGTTGGGAGATTTTTGATTACTGATTCAATTTCATTGCTGATAATTGATCTGTTCAAGTTTTCTATTTCTTCCTGATTCAGTTTTGGAAGGTTGTATGTTTCAAGGAGTAAACTCTCACCACTTCTACTCAACATAGTACTGGAAGTCCCAGCAACAGCAATCAGGCAACAACAACAACAATAACAAAAATAAAAGGCATCCACATTGGTAGGGAAGAAGTAAAACTTCCACTATGTGCATATGACATAACATGACATTTTCTGACATACAGAAAACCCTGAAGACTCCACCAAAAAAACTACTAGAATTGATAAATGAATTCAGTAAAGTCACAGGATGCAAAATTAATATACAGAAATCTGTTGCATTTCTAGACACTAATAATGAAGTAGCAGGAAGAGAAATTAAGAAAACAATCACTTTATAATTGTACCAAAAATAATAAAACACCTAGGAGTAAACTTACCAAGGAGGTAAAACACCTGTAGTCCAAAAACAATAAAACACTGATGGAAGAAACTGAAGATGACACAAACATATGGAAAGATATTCCACGCTCATTGATTGGAAGAACCAGTATTGTTAAAATGTCCATATTACCCAGAGCAATCTACAGATTTAATGCAATCTTTATCAAAATACCAACAACATTTTTCACAGAACTAGAACAAATAATACTAAAACATGTATGGAACCACAAAAGACAAAAAAATCATACCCAAAGCAATTTTGAGAAAGAAAAATAAACTGGAGGTATCACAATTCCAGATTTCAAGTTATACTACAAAGCTGTAGTAATCAAAACAGTATGGCACTGGCACAAAAACACACATAGATCAATGGAATAGAAGAGAGAGCCCAGAAATAAACCCATATATGGTCAATTAATCTACAACAAAGGAGGCAAGAATATACAATGGGAAAAAAAGACAGTCTCTTCAACAAATGGTGCTGGGAAAACTGGTCAGCTACCTGCAAAAGAATGAAACTGGACCACCTTCTTACACCATACACAAAAATAAACTCAAAATGGATTGAAGACTTAAATGTGAGACCTACAACCATAAAAATCCTAGAAGGAAACATAGGCAGTGATTTCTTTAACATCAGCTATAAAAACATTTTTCTAGATATGTCTCCTCAGGCAAGGGAAACAAAAACAAAATTAAACTATTGGGACTATACCAAAAATAAAAGGCTTTTCGCAGTGAAGGAAACCATCAACAAAATGAAAAAGCAACCTACTGAATGAGAGAAGATATTTGCAAATGATATATCCAATAAGGGGCTAATATCCAAAATATATAAAGAACTTACACACTTCAATAGCAAAAACCCACAAATAATCCAATTTAAAAATGGGCAGAGGACTTGAATAGACATTTTTTCCAAAGCAAACATACAGATGCCAACAGACATATGAAAAGATGCTCAATATCACTAATCATCAGGGAAATGAAAATCAAAACCACAATGATATAGCACTTCACACCTGTCAGAATGGCTTAAAATCAAAAGGACAAGAGATAACAAGTGTTGGCGAGGATGTGGAGATATAGGAACCCTCTTGCACTGTTGGTGGGAATACAAACTGGTGCAGCCACTGTGAAAACAGTATGGAGGTTCCTCAAAAAATTAAAAATAGAATTACCACCATGTGACCCAGTAATTTCAGTACTGGGTATTTACCTCAAGAAAGCAAAAACACTATTTTGAAAAAATATATGCACCCCTATGTTTATTGTAGCATTATTTACAATAGCCAAGATATGGAAGCAACCCAAATGTTCATCCATAGATGAATGGATAAAGATGTGAGATATATATAAAATGGAATATTACTCAGCTATAAAAAAAGGATGAGATCTTGCCATTTGCAACAACATGGATGGACCTGGAGGGTATAATACTAAGTGAGGAAGTCAGAGACAAATACCACTTGATTTCACTTGTGTAGAATTTAAGAAACAAAACAATTTAACAAACAAAGAAAAAAAGAGACAAACAAAAAACCAGATTTTTTTTCTTTTAGAGAGAGAGAGATAGCAAGCATGCACACAAGCAGAGAGGGAGAGGAAGCAAGATAATCTTAAGCAGGCTCCACGCTGAGTACACAGCGTGATGTGGGGCTCAACTGGGGCTTGATCCCACCACCCTGAGATCATGACCTGAGCCCAAATCAAGAGTTGGATGCTTAACCCACCGAGCCACCCAGGCGCCTCCAAAAAACAGATTCTTAAATACAGAGAACAAACTAGGTTGCCAGAGAGTTGGGTAGGGGGATGGGTGAAATAGAAAAACAAAAATGTTGAGTGCCATGGAAGAAATGATCAGGTGCAATATTGGAAACTAACTGGAGAGCAGGAGGGATACATAGCTTAGGAAGGACGGCCTTTCTGAGGTGACAGTTACACTGAAACCTGAAAAGATGACAAGCTAGACATTTAAAGAACAATAGTAAGGATCTTCAAGACTGTGGGACAGCACATGCAAAGCATAGGCAGTCAGGAAGTTTTAGTATTTGGAAAGCAGTTGGGACAAGCAAGGTAGACAGGCCCCTTGTGGTAAAATCCAACTCTTACCATGGCCTCAATGCCCTACCTAATTTGACCCCTGCCTCTCCTCATCTCCTCCCACTGTCCATGCCACCTTTTCTCTTTGTCCCTCTTACCTGCTGGTCTCATTCCCACCTCAGGCCTCTGCTTTTGCTGTTCCCTCTGCCTGGAAGGCTCTGACCCAGATCTTCTCTTGGCTCCTGGCCCGTGTGGTCAGCCAGGCCTCAGATCAGATGTCATCTCCGGAGAAAGATTGCTAATTACCGCCCTTCACTCTCCTTCATCTTTTGGTGGTTTGCTCTCTGCCCATCCCTAATCACTATCAAACATTAATTCTGTGATTTGTCTTTTATTGTCCTTTCTTTCCCACTGGAGTGTAAGTTCCATGAGTTTATACTTCTTACTGCTGGAGCCTAGGACAGTATCAAGTATATAGTAGAAACCCAGATATTATTTGTTGAATTAATGTTGAATGAAATTAAGCTAGAGAGGTAATTAAAGGTAAAGAACAGGTAAAACTGTGTGAGACTAACGAGGACTTCCCAGAATAGGTATGCTTTGAATTAAAATGGGCGGGGGGAGGGCGAGGGATAGGAGGTGGTGCGCAGCTACAAAACAAGAATTCAGGGAATTACTCGTTCATCTCCGTCTTTTTCACTAGATTATGAGCTCCTTTTGGGCTGGAGCCAGGTTTATCAGCACCCAGCCTAGAACGCTTCACATTGTAGGCGCTACATAGGTATTTGCTGAATTACTGAGTGTGGATGTGCAGAAGGGTTTTATTAATTCGGCTGCTACCCCGCCAAAGAAAGGCGAGGAGGTCCGGCGACTCAGATTCGGTTTCGGACCGCGAAGAACCCAGTCTGAACGCTGCGGCAAAGCGACTGCGCATTCCGGCCCCTCCTTGCGGGGCTGGAGGACGCCGGCGATCCCTGCGCACGCATGCGCGCTGCATTCTTCCCGCCTCCAACAAGATGGCGGAGGCCAAGTAGCAAGGGGGCGGAGTGTGGCCGCCGGAAACCCGGCCGCTGCTGGGGGGAGCTGCGGGCGAAGGCCCGGGAGCAGCGGGCCGAGGCTGGCAAGATGCTGTGCCCGGGAAGCGTTGTTAGTTACTGCTGAGGAAGGTGAAGCACAGAGCTGCCTTCCCGGACTCCCGGCGCCCCGTATGTACGCCTCTCTGGGCTCGGGTCTGGTCGCCGCTTTGCGTGCTTCTGCACCACCTTCTACTCTCGGGTCCTGGAGCTCCGGCAGCGGCAGCGGCTGTGTACCGCAGGAGAGCAAGCGCCCAAGCGGCGTCCGTACTTCTTGCCGCGGGGCGAGCGTCTGGCAGGTGAGTGAGACGCAAGCATTGACGTCTTTGGCCCGCCGTTGCTCCAGACCCTAATGGTGCTCGGCCGGACCCTGCCGCTCTCTTGTCTCCACGTCCCACCCCCTCCCCGCCCTGCGCCCCCTTTCAGGCCTCCAGTTGGACCCTGGCTTTGCAAGCCCTCCATTCTCACACCGTGCGAGGGGGTCGCGACGTCTGCCGCCCTCCGCACCTTTCCTGGCTCTTGGTGAAGCTTCACCCGTCCAAGCGGTCTCTCCTTCGCGTTAGGTGGGTGGGTCGTTGCCCCTCCTATTTTAGTCGCCTCCCCATCTTCCTGGTTTCGACTCTCTTGCTTCCTTTAAAAGTTTAACTGTCTGGGAATAATACCCGGTAGTCTCGTATATAGTTACAAAGAAAAAGCTTCACCTTGATGAAGGAATCAAGTCCCCAGGAGACGGGTCGTTTGAAGAGTTGGACTTCTTGGCCCATTGAACTCCTGCAAAGTAGAGAATGGTGCCTGTGATGCAAATGATTGTTCATGGAAATTAATCTCTGACTATAGTAAACCTTTGGTCTCCGAACTTTTAAGGCGGGAGCTTACGTTTTCTAGATCTAGTGAAAGAATTGGGAAGTGTTCGTTTTTAAAAAGAAGGCTTTGTGAATGTAAGATATGTAATAGCACAAGAAAGGTTAAGTGATTTATTCTTTTATTCAGTGTTCGCTTAAATTGCCCAGTGAAGCTTTAGAATCCCGTATTGTACAAGTTTTTGTTTTATTTAGAAAGGACTAAAATGGAGAAAGGCTTTTTAAACTCAAAACTTCTCAAATTTCTTGGATTCTCGATTGTTGCTACTACTTAACAGTCGCTATAGGACTTGATATTTTCTGCAAAATTTAGGCTGTGCCAGTCTCAGTTCTCCCTCCTTCGTTACTGGGGCAAGGGTACTCAGAATTAATGGTGTAAGAAACTGTCCTAAATAACCTGGTATCTTTCCAAAGTTTGTAAGTGCAAACTGCAGGATTGAAATGGTAGTGGAGGAAGTTGCCATGTCTGTTTCTCCCATATTTTCTGTCTTTCTGCAGTTATCTCAATTCTGTCCTCCTAAAGGGCTTCGTGCTCGGACTGGCTTCCCTCCTAGTAAAAAGATGGCTATCAGCAACGTTCATGTGATAGCCTTTGTCATTTACTTCCAAAGGGAGAGAGAGAAGTAGTTGGATAATTTCTCAAGAGCCCCAAAGTTGTAAAAATGAGATTAAAGATATAAATGATAGCTTCTCCTTTGAGATTGCAAATGGGTGGACTATTTTATTAACATTAAATTGAGTAATATCATTTTGTTGAAGCTATCCTAGGTGCTCTCCCAAGTTATTAAAGCACAAACTATCCTTGCCGTATTGGAATTCTGTACTAACAATCTTTAATATGTGGGTTGTATAATTGGCCTGATAGATTTGTTTACTTTTCATTCTGCCTCATGACATATAATCTCTCTTTCCCTTTGCTGTAGACTTTGACCTCTTAATGAATTTCCTTTTTTAAATTTTTTTAAAATTTCTTAAATTTAGAGATAGAATTGTTTAGTTCAAAATAAGGGGAGATATTTTTATGTTTGATTTCTGTATGGGCTGGTTCGTTCATTTGTTTGTTTTAGCCTTCATTTTTCTACAGTCAAGGACTGTGTGTTTTGAGGGGGTTATCTCAATTCTGTGCTTTTGGCTGAAGGGATAGTAGGACTGCTGAGCTCCAGTCAATGGCTCTCTGCCTCTGGGAAAATAATTTGAAGGATTCTGTCAAAACACATCTCTGTTTACAAACTGTTATTAAAATCTCTTACTCTTTCACTCTTAGGGAACCTGTTTTCTCCCTCTCACACACTGTCTTTATGAACCCCCTCTTTCTCTATTCATCCAACCCATTAGCCTACTGCTGATTTCATTTGCCTCTCTAAACCAGGATCCCACTGTCATCAATTTTTACTAAGCTCTCATTGATGCCCTAGAATGCTTTATTTTCTGTAGATTTACCTTTCTAGTGCCCAGTTCAGAATAAGCCTCATCACTAGCTCTTTCAGTTTGACCCCTGAGCTCCTGAAGGATACAAGAGACAGTTATGTGTGGACATTGGTTAGTTTTCATATCAGTTGGTACTCTGCTCTCTGCTGGGTCGTTAGTGCTGATTGTGTTCCTTTCTGTCTCATTTCCTGAAGGATTTTACAGCAAATAACTTGAGCTCTTCCTTTCCTGAGAAAAATCTCAACTGTCTGAGGTATATTCTTTTCTATCCTCAGTATCATTTCCCTATTTACTCCTATCTCAGAGGAAGAAATGTCCTTCCCCCTTTTCAAGAGTAGTCCCCTCCAGATGTGTCCACAATCATCCCTGCCTGTGTTTCTTTCTGTAGAACTGTCTTTATCATTCCTTCTTCAGTCTCTCCCTCTCTAGCCTATGTATATGCTTCTATGTCAAGGCTGCCAAATACAGTGTTGTGTGCTGTACAACTCAGGGAAGCCAGTCTGAATTTTGAGCCTGCTGTGCCATTGTATTTTTATTCTTTAATTCCAGGAGCCTGGTGTAGTAGGAAGAACATTGACTTTTGAGCCAGATAAATCTGGGTTTGAAGTCTGTTAAAACCACTTAGTGGCTATGTGGCTGAGGGAAGTTACCACTCACTTTATTCTTTATCTATAAAATAGAATGTTAAACTTGCTTACAGAGTCATAATTGAAGGAGTTTAACACATGTTTAATGTCCACCCAAGTGTTTGGTACATTATGGAGTTCCTAATAAATATAAATTATTCTTTCCTTTGCACTCTGACTTCCTTTGCCATTTCAGCACTGAAATTGCTACTTTTAAAAGTCACCTATGACCGGGGCACCTGGGTGGCTCAGATGGTTAAGCGTCTGCCTTTTCGGCTTGGGTCATGATCCCAGGGTCCTGGGATCGAGCCCCACGTCCGGCTCCTGGCTCAGCGGGGAGCCTGCTTCTCCCTCTGCTTCTCCCTCTGCTTCTCCCCCTGCTCGTGCTCTCTCTCTCTCTCTCTCTGTATCTCTGTGTCTTGAATGAATAAATAAAATCTTTAAAAAAAAAAATTGTTTAAAAGTCACTTATGACCTCCTAATCACCAAATCTAATGGTCTTTCCTCTGTTATCCTTGGTTTCCTAAGATCATTTGTGAAATATACTCTATAGGAATAAGATTATCCGATTTCTTTGTTCTTCTGCCTTGTATGTCCTGATTCTCTTACGTCTCTGAAAGTTTTTTTTAACATTTCCTGCACTTCTTCCCCCAAAACATAGCGGTTCCTACATTAGTTAGGATGCAAACTAGATTTAAAAGCAAAAAGAGGGAGGAAGGTGAAGATGGCGGCGGCTGGGGCGCGGGTCCTGGGAGTCCGATGGCTGCAAAGGGCAATCTGGACCGTGGTGCGGTTGGGTGCACGGACAGCTACGCACATTACAAAGGACATGCTCCCGGGGCCCTATCCCAAAACCCCGGACGAACGGGCCGCCGCCTCCAAGAAATACAGTATGCGGGTAGAAGACTTCCAACCGTACCCGGATGATGGCATGGGATGTGGCAACTACCCGAAGCTCCCTGACCGCTCACAGCAGAAGAGGGATCCGTGGTAAAACTGGGACCACCCAGACCTAAGATTGAACTGGGGTGAACCGATGCACTGGGACTTTGACATGTGTATCAGGAACTGTGTGGACACATCCCCCACGCCTGTTTCCTGGAATCTCAGGTGTAAGCCCCTGCTCGGCTTCGTGGCCTTCATGCCGTTCATGTTTTGGGTCGGGAAGACTTACCCCACCTACCAGCCTGTGGGGCCAAAGCAGTATCCTTATAATAATCTGTACCTGGAACGAGGCAGCGATCCCACCAAAGAGCCTGAGCCAGTGGTTCATTATGAGATCTGAGGTGGCTTCATCAGCTTTGTGCTCCTGAACTGACTCCCTCATTTCTAGAGATTTAACCTTAATGAAATCCCCAATAAAACTTAGTGCTGTGGTAAAATAAATAAATAAATAAATAATAAAAGCAAAAAGAATGTATTGGCTTATATAATTGGCAAGTGCATAGATAGAATTGTCTTCAAGAATAGCCTTATGTCATTGGGGCTGAAGTTCCATTTTTCTGCTATTATCTCAACTTTGTCCTCCTGTTTGGGCTTTATGCTCAGACTGGCTTCCCTCCTAGTAAAAAAAAATGGCTATCAGCAATGTTCATCTGATAGCCTTCTTTATTTCCAAAGGGAGAGAGAAGGATTCTCTTCTAGCCTTTTCCCAAAAGTCCTAACCCCTATTCTGATTGAACAAATGGAGAAGGTCATGCTGCCAAGTCTGTCACAATATCTTTGTCAAAAGGGGTGAAATTATTCTAATTGGCCTAACCGGTGGATGAACCTCATCTAAAATGACAAGAGGTAACCAGTGTACTTAAAGATCTCTGTGCTTTTCACTGTGTTCTCTTGGTGGTTGTATCCTATTTTTAATGATATAAATCATCATTTTTGTGTGGATGTTTCTCCATTCTGTAACTTGACTTCCCACCTACATTGCTTGCTGTATATCTCTTATCTTAGATGTACTATCATAAGCTTACCTCATACCAAACAGAATCAAATCAAATTTGATTTTAATCCACCTACCCTCACCTATTGTGTTTACATGTGCATGTGTGTGTATGTGTTTCCCTTCCTTCTAATTTCTCTTTTGTAAACACCTTTCTCCCAGCCATCCACTCTAACCCTGCAGTCGTCTTGGTTCTCCCACTTTCAGCAGCTGTCAGATCTTGAATATATCTTATATTAGTTTGGCCTCGGATTATATAATATCGACCAAGAGTAAACAGTATTTCACGTAAAAAGAAGTCCAGAGTTGGAGGATTACTGGTCAGTCAGTGTAGCGTTATATCAAGGATCTAGGTGCTTTTCTTCTTTATCCTTAGTGTGCTGATCTTTGTGCTCAGGCTCATCCCCTTATCGTTGCACATTACTCTTTCTGCTCCAGACATCACATTCTCACACAGCCACCAAAGATAGGAGGAAGTTTGCCCTCCAATCTCTTGATTAGGCAAATAAACCTTTCACAGAACCCCTATGTCAGATGTCATCCTGGCATGTTCATGTCCTGCTTGCCAGGGGGAATGGAAAAACCATTATCTGGCATTTCAGTCTAGGAGGAAGTTAGGGGAATGACTGAAGGGAAGGTGACCAACAATATCAGTGACATGTCTCTATAGTATTTTATGGAAAAGTAAGTTTAAGTAAATAAGAATTTCCCAATAGTAGGAGCAAACTTACAGCACTGCTTACCCCAAGAGTTGATATACACTATACATAGGATTTTGGCCAAACATTGAGATAGTCATAAATGACTGATTAAAATTGGATTATGTAAAATTAAGACATTTGAGTGATGTATCCCTGTTCTCCTAAGGTTGATGTTTTTCTTTTCTTTTTTTAAATTTAAATTCAATTAATTAACATATAGTGTATTATTAGTTTCAGAGGTAGAGTTCAGTGATTCATCAGTCTTATATAACACCCAGCGCTTCATTACATCATGTGCCCTCCTTAATGTCCATCACCCAGTTACCCCTAAGGTTGATGTTAAGTACATACATTTATGTGTACCTGGTGGAACCACTGAGGGAAGTGGGTACATATAAAACTATTAGAAAATAGATTTGTTTTTCCTCTTGGGGGTGGAGGCATTTGGAAAATATATAGGGACATTTTTGGTTGTCACAGTGTTTGTGAGGGCCTACTGACAATTAGTGGGTAGAAGTCACATATACTAAAAGTCCTGTGATGTCTCCCACAAAACAAGATTCATCTCTTCAAAAATGCCAGTAGTGGCCCTACACCTTGAAATAAGCAAATGCTTTGCTTTTCAAAAGAATTCATAGACATTCATTTGTATTCTTACATTGCAAGTGACAGAAAACAAAATTCAAACTGCTTAAACAATAAAGGGAATGATTAGATCTTGTAGCTAAACTTTATCTACGGCTTTATCCAGCCTGAAATCATCAAGGACTTGGCTCAGTTTCTCTGTGATCTGTTCAGTTCTGTCATTCCCCTTGTTTTGGTTTCATTCTAAGGCCAGCTTATCTCATGGTAGCAAATTACTGTAGCACTTTAAGACTTAAAACCCTCATTTCACATGTAAAGTAAACTGAAGAATACCTTCTGTTATTTGATTTTGCAAGTATTTGTTGAGTTATCATCACTACTAAAACTTTCCCTAAACACCTACCCCTAAAATGTGGATTACTTCCCCTGTTGTACAATTTTATAATCTATATTTGTATTTCTAGTATATGTCATATTCTGTAAGTATTATTTTTATATGTCTCAATGCATTACCTTGTCTTAATTATTTTTGTATTCTTAATGTCTAGAATACTCTGGCTAAGAGGTAGACAGTAACCATTTATGGAAAGAATTAATGAATGGCATAGGAAGGATGTGAGAAGGGATAGAGAATTATAAGGCGGCTCCATTCCTTAGTTGTTATTGAACCCTGAATTATGTACATTGTACTCCTTCTACCACCAAAGCATGTATATAATGCTTTTGTGATTAATAGAATATTATAAATTCATTTGAAAGCCATACTGAATTCTAGTAGTGTTTTTTCATTATTTTCTCAACAAAACTAAAAGCAATTACCATCATTCATCCAATAAATATTCTTAGGGTCTGCTGTGTGCACATAATGTGGCAACAATAGTGAACAAAATCGAGCCTCTGCTCTGTCTGAGCGTAAATGTTGGTTAGAGATGCTGTCAATAAACATCATCCATGTGAACGCACACACACAGACACACACACACACGGTAGTTAATAGGCTTTGACATAAATAAAACAGTTTTAGTGGATAAAAGAGTAACAGGATGTTACTTTAGATAGGTTGGTGAGGGAAGGTCTTTTTGAGAAGCCCTTTTAGCTGAGAGACCTGAAGGAAGTGATGGGAGTAAGCTGTGGAGCTATCTGAGGTAAAATGTTCAGGTAGAGGGAGCGGCACCTTCTGAGATGGAAGTGTGTTTGGCATGTTGGAAGAACAACAGGGAGGCCGGTGTGGCAGAAGTAGAGTGAGTGAAGGGGAGTGTGGTAGGACAGTTGGTAGGACAGGCAGAGGCTAGATCAGGTAGAGCATTGAAGGTCATTTGAAGACTCGATTTTACTCTGAGTGAAATGGAAATCATTGAAGTGTTTTAAACATGGGAATATCCAGATTTGAGTTGTTTTTTGTTTGTTTGTTTTTTGGAGGATTACTCTGACTTTTGTTGAAAATTGAAGGCAAGAATGGAAGCAGGAAAACCAGTTAGGAAAATCTTACAATAATCTAGGTTGGAAACGTGCTACTTGGAGAAGGTAGTAGTGCTAGGGGAGCAAAGAAGTGGTCAGATTTGTGATACACTTAGAAAGTAGAGAGGCATCTGAGTGGCTCAGTCACTTAAGTGTCCAGCTCTTGATTTTGGCTCAGGTCATGATCTCAGGTTCATGAGATCAAGCCCCATGTCGGGCTCCACACTCAGCCTGGAGTCAGCTTGAGATTCTCTCCCTCTGCCCCTCCCTTACTTGCACTCTCTTTCCCTCTCTCTCTCAAAATAATTAAATAAAATCTTTAAAGAAAAAAAAGTAGAGTAATTAGGATTTACTGATGGATTAGATGTGGAGTGTGAGGGAGAGAGAAGTAAAGGATGACTCCCAAGTTTTTCAACATGAGCAACTGGGTGAAAGATGGCATATTTTACTGAGATGGGGGCTGTGAGGTAGTGGGTAGGTGGAAAACAGATTTGGAGATGTAAATCAAGAGTTTTGTTTTGGATGTGGCTGTTTGAGATACCTGTGAGATATTCAAGTGGAGATGTTGAATAGGCATATCTATTAGGAGTTCAAGGGAGAGGTGGAGCTGGAGGTATATGTTTGGAAGTTATCAGTGTATAGATGGTATTTAGGGCCATGGGACCAAATGAGGTCACCTAAGGAATGAGAATCAGATTCATGAAACATTTTGATATTAAAAATGGTTTCTTACATTAAAGAGTGGGAGCCACTGTGTTAGATAGTAATGGTTACAGCATTCAGAGTATGGAGAGGATAATGAGTAATTCTTGGAGAAAGAAGCGGGACTCAATCCAGGCTCAAAGAATAGAAAAGATAGAAAAGTCTTTTTCCTTCTCTCATTCCAAGCACAGTGCATGGCATATAGTGAGCATTCTACAGGTGCTGGTGAATGAACAAAAAGCACTTGGGCTGGGGAACAGCTCGAGCTGAGGTTTGGCAGCAGGGAAGGCTAGAATATTTTAAAAGAAAATCAGAGAACTAGAGGAAAAAAGTTTGTGCTGGCAAGTAGTGAAAAGTAGGATTGGGTTAGTCTATTAAAAGTTTTAAAATGTAAAATGATAGTTATGTTTAACCCTATGACCTAATAGTGTTCAGTTCTGTTTCTGTTGTTTGCACGGTGCCTTTAGCTCCTTGTCTCTAACAGATGCTCAGTAAGTACTGAGTAAGTGAATGTAGAATTCGCAAAATGTAAGATTTATCTCTACTGTGTTCTTTCAAGTATACTGGAATGCAAACTGTGTTAAGTCATATAGGGTTGATCTTACATTTGCTTCAATTTATTATTATTTCTAATGATAAGCATTGAACGCATTTATACTTTATGATTGATAACAGATTACTTGAGACATACCTCACAACTGGTCAGAAAATACCAGGATATTGGCAAAACTGAGGTTGAAAATGTCAAGAAAGTGAGGAGCCATAACAAATCTTTTATTCAGAGACTAACAGTTATTTTGCTTTTACAGAAATGACTGCTTGAAGCCTGTTTATAGATCATTTTCTCTTTTCGCTGTTAGGAGCAAACTGGTTTAGAATTATGGCCAGAAAACTGGAGATGATATATCTTTGGAGATCTAATTATTATTATTTTTAAGGTTATAGGATTTAAAATACTAAATATAATTAGAAATTATTATAAATAATTAGCAAATTATAGACTTAAACAGTTTAACTGTTAGAAAATAGTTTACCTGAATAAAATCATACTGAGATAAAAACTGATTGAAATTTTAGTTACATTTTGAAGTAATTAAAATCAGATACATTAGGTTTGTGATTATTTTCTTCAGTTCTTATATACCCCATTATTAAAGCTTTATATGATCATCACAGGAAATTCAGGAAATAAAAAGTACAGATAATATCCATAAGCTCATCACATAAAGAAAACCAGTATAGCTTTATAGCCCTCTGTCCCTCCTCATTTTGTCTTTTTTCTGTGCCTAAGACATATCCCCCATTAGTCATAGTGTTTGTGTGTATATATTTCCAATTTAAAAAAATTAGGGTATGTACATTTCTTAGACTCTTTTGTAAATCTTATTTTTATTGACTGTATAATAATCCCATTGTAAGAATTACTTTTCTTAACTGTTCCCTGTAGTTTAGTTGTTTTCCATTTTATTTTCATGTGTGCAATGAACATCTTAGCACATAATGGATTTCTTTTTCTCTTTATCTTGGCCTTTTTCCTTAAGATGGGTTCGTAGATAATAGAGTTACTGGATGATAGGCTGCAAACATCTTTAAGGTTAATAATGCATGTTGCCAGATTGTACAATGTCTTATAGGCCCAATAAATGTTAGTTGGTTTGAAATTAATCATAATGGGGGAAAAATTAGGACCTACAGAGTTGCTGAGCTTTAGTGATAGTCTTAATCAGCCTTTTGTTCATCTCCAAGTATTTCTTTTTTTTTCTATAACACATATTCTAGATTGTACATAAAACATAAAATGAAGAACTTAATACGTTATTGTAAACACACATGAATTTATTACCCAGGTCAAGAAATAGAACACTGCATCATCCCAAGGCTGCTCTCCCTGTCTTGTTCCTCATCTCAGAGAGAAAGCTTTTAACATTTCACTCCCAAGTACATTTGCTGAAGGTTTGTTGTTTTGTTTTGTTTTTGTTAAAACTTTTATCACATTAAAGAAGTTCCCTGCTCAAAATCAATCTACAGAAATCTGTTGCGTTTCTGTACACCAATAATGAAGCCGCAGAAAGAGAAATTAAGAAAACCATCCCATTTACAATTGCACCAAAAAATAGTAAGATACCTAGGAATAAACCTAACCAAAGAGGTGAAAGACCTGTACTCTGAAAACTATAAAACACTGATGAAATAAATTGAAGACAAAGAAATGGAAGAACATTCCATGCTTAAGGATTGGAAGAACAAATATTGTTAAAATGTCTTTACTACCCAAAGCAATCTACACATGTAAAGCGATCCCTATCCAGATACCAACAGCATTTTTCACAGAACTAGAACAAACAATCCTAAAATTTGTGTGGAACCACAAAAGACTTGAATAGCCAAAGCAGTCTTGAAAAACAAAAGCAAAGCTGGAGGCATCACAATTCCAGACACCAAGTTATATTACAAAGCTATAGTAATCAAAATAGTATGATATTGGCACAAAAATAGACATATAGATTTATGGAACAGAGTAGAAAATCTAGAAGTAAGCCCACAATTATGTAGTCAATTAATCTTCGACAAAGCAGGAAAAGCTATGCAGTGGGAAAAAGACAGTCTCTTCAACAAATGGTGTTGGGAAAACTGGACAGCAACATGCAAAAGAATGAAACTGGACCACTTTCTTATACCATACACAAAACTAAATTCAAAATGGATTAATATAAGACCTGAAACCATAAAAATCCTAGACGATAGCACAGGCAGTAATTTCTCTGACATTGGCTACAGCAACTTTTTTTAGATAGGTCCCCTTGCCTCAAAAGCAAAAGTAAACTATTGGGACTACGTCTACACAGCAAAGGAAACAATCAACAAAGGTAAAAGGCAACCTACTGAATGGGAGAAGATATTTGCAAATGACATGTCCGATAGAGGATTAGTATCTGAAATATATAAATAACTTACACAACTTAACACCCAAAAACCAAATAATACAATGGAAAAAATGGGCAGAAGACGTAAACAGACATTTCTCCAAGGAAGACATACAGATGAGCAACAGACACTTGAAAAGATGCTCATCATCACTTACCATCAGGGAAATGCAAATCAAAACCACAGTGAAATATCACTTCACACCTGTCAGAATGGCTAAACTCAAGAACACAAGAAACAACAGGTGTTGGTGAGGATGTGGAGAAAAAGGAACCCTTGTGCACTGTTGGTGGGAATGCAAACTGGTGCAGTCACTGGAAAACAGTATGGAATTTCCTCAAAAAGTTAAAAATAGAACTACCCTACAATCCAGCAATCACACTACTGGGTATTTGCCCAGAGAATACAAAAACACTAATTCAAAGGGATACATGCACCCCTGTGTTTATTGCAGTATTATTTGCAATAGCCAAGATATGGAAGTAGCCCAAGTGTCCATCGATTGATGAATGGTTAAAGAAATGGTACATATATACGATGAAATATTATTCAGCCATTAAAAGGAATGAAATCTTGCCATTTCCAATGACATGGATGGAGCTAGAGAGTATAATGCTAAGCAAAATAAGTCTGAGAAAGACAAGTACCATATGATTTCACTCATATGTGGAATTTAAGAAACAAAACAAATGAGCAAAAGGAAAAAAAGACAAACCAAAAAACAGACTCTTAACTATAGAGAACAAACTGATGATTACCAGAGGGGAGGTGGGTAAGCGGAATGGGTGAAATAAATGATGGGAATTAAAGAGTGCACTTGTCATAATGAGCACCAGGTGATTAAAATAAAAACTTTAAAAAAAAGTTCCCTGCTATATCTCATTTACTAACAATTTTGTGTTTTGTTCTGTTTGAATTTAATGCTTTCTTTTTTTGCAACTTTTCATTGCCATATGAATTTTCTCTTCGTGTGTTAATATATTGAATTTTATTTAACTGTTTAACCTAATCTGATTCTTGGGATACACCTAATTTGGTTTTACTGTATTATCTTTTTAAATTATTCCTGGGTTCAGTTTATTAATATTTTGCCTGAGAGTTTGTTTTGTATCAGTGTTCATAAATGAGATGGCCTATATTGTTCTTGTCAAGATTTAAAATCAATGTTATGCTAGCCTCATAGGGTGAACTGACCCTTATTTTCTGTTTTGGAAAAGTTTGTGTATGACTAGAATTTTATTCCTCAAATTTTTTGCTACAATCTGGCAGAGAAGCCATCTGTGCTGGGAATTTTCTTTGTGGAAAGGTTCTTAAATAATTGGATTTCTCCTTTCTAAGCCTGTTCAGGTTTTCTGTCTCTTAATTATTTTGGTAATTTTTCCCCTAAGAGGTTGTCTTTTTTCATCCAGACTTTTTAATTTACCTTCACAAAATTATATATTATTGGCTTCAGGGAAGAATTCCCTTCTTATATCTGATATAGGCTATAAGAACCTTCTCTTTTTCCTTCATCAGTCTCACCAGAGATTTAGTAGTCTTTCAAAAGAACTAAATTTTGAATCTTCCTGATCTTTTTTATTGCATGTTTGTGTTCTAGGGTACTGATTTCTGCTTTATTTCCTTTCTTCTATTTTGGGGGGGGGTAATTTCTTATAGTTCCTTTGTTAATTTCTTGTAGTTCACTACTTTTCAGCATTTCTTCCTTTTTTTTTTTTAAGATTCTATTTCTTTTTGAGAGAGAGAGAATGACAGAGAGAGAGCATGAGAGGGGTGAGGGTCAGAGGGAGAAGCAGATTCCCTGCTAAGCAGGGAGCCCGATGCGGGACTCGATCCTGGGATTCCAGGATCATGACCTGAGCCAAAGGCAGTTGCTTAACCAACTGAGACACCCAGGCGCCCCAGCATTTCCTTTTAATTACATGCATTTAAGGCTAAGCATTTCCTTCTCAACACTGTTTTAGCTAGCCGTATTACTCAAATTATGATATGTGTATTTTTATAATTCACTTAAAATGTTTTCTAATTTTTATTGATAGAAAACTTTGACTTTTGGATTAGTTGGAAGTATTATATTTCTTAATTACTAAACACATGGAGATATTCTAGTTATTTTTTAATTTGTTTTTGATTTCTAACAACTGTGCAAGATAATTAGAGAATACACTCTGTTTCAACGGTCTGTGATTTCACACCTTTAAAACTTGAGATCTGCATTATGACCCAGAATATTGTCTTTTTTTTCCTCCGCAGTTGAGTGCAGTGTTCAGATGTTTTCATTAGGTCATGTTTGTTAATCTTGTATTTCAAATCTTTAGCATCATTAGTGATTTTTTTTTTTTTTTTTTGCTTGTATCAATTATAAAGAAGGGTATGTTAAAATATCCCATTACGATTGTGGATTTGATTATTTCATCCTGTAGTTCTCTCAGTTTTTGTTTTATGTATTTGAGGCTGTGCTAGTAGATGCATGGAAATGCATAGTAGTTATATCTTCTTAGTGACTTACTATTATGAAGTGTTCCTCTTTTATTTGGATAGCATTTTTGATTTTTGGGGTTTTTTTTGCTTTAAAGTTTAGTTTGTCCGAGATTGCTATAACACCAGCTTTCTCTTCATTATTGCTTGCGTGGCATATCTTTTTCTATTCTTTTACCTCCAGCCTTTTTGCATTCTTATGTTTTTGGTGTGTCTCTTGTGTGACATGGTTGGATTTAACTCTCCCATCTTACTGTGTACTTTACATTTGCCCTATTCCCTTTTCTCCACTTTTTTGTCATTTAGACAAATTGACTATTTTTTCATTTCAGGATTTTTTTTCTCTTACTGTTTGGAAGTTACCACCTCTTTTTTTCCTCTTTTACTAGTTACTAGAATTTTTATTTGGTTCTTTTTCATATCTACCATGTCACTTTGTATAGTTTTCAGTTCCATGCAAAAGTAGTTAAGCATGACTTTATCCCCTTAAATGTAGTATTTTCCCTCTGTGTCTTATAATTCCAACATGTCAACTCTCTGTGGGTCTGATTCTGTTGTCTGTTGCAGAAATAATTTGATGTATAAGATGAAGTTAATTTTTCTCTAGAGAATATTTTCATTTGCCATTGCCAGGAGCCTTGGAGTGTGAGACCATCTTAATCTGATTTCAAATCTTTAACTTTTCTGGGCCACCTTCTGGTTCCTTCTTACTTGTCTTAAGATGCATCGCTGTGGAGTCCAAGCCCAAAGCCAATGGTGTTTTTATTACAGTCTTTACCATTGGTGGGTCCCAGATTCTGACCGTTGTTCCCCAGTCCTGAAAGTCAGGCAACAAATCAGAGTTCAGACTCTTAAATACTTCTTTGTTGACAAACCCAAAAAGTGGAGCTTACCTTTCTGGGTTTCGACTTTTGGTGCATTTGAGCTGGTTATTCATTCCTCACTATTTTGGTAGTTATTTGATGCTTTTAAGAAGATAACTTTCATATTTTATCTAGCTTTTTAAATTGACTTCAAAAGGATAGCTGTTTGGGGGCGCCTGGGTGGTTCAGTTGGTTAAGTGTCTGCCTTCGGCTCACATCATGATCCCAGGGTCCTGGGATCGAGCCCCACATCCTGCTCCCTGCTCAGCAGGAGAGTCTGCTTCTCCCTCTCCCTCCCTCCCCGCTTGTGCGCTCTCTCTCACTCTCTCTCACTCTGTCTCTCAAATAAATAAATAAAATCTTTTTAAAAAAAAGATAGCTGTTTGAATTGCATAGTCTCTATTTCTACAATCAGAAGTCCAAATATTTCTTTGACTAACTTGTTCAAGGAGGACTTGACACTTCTACAGTAGGCATTTCTTTGTGTTCAGGCCCTTTTATGTTACAAATGAGATATCTGGAAAAGGTAAATATTAAAGTATGGTTGCCTTTTAATACTTTAGCATTGTTTATCGCATTATTCCATTACTTTGCAAAGCCCCAAGGGAAGGAGGCAGAAGATCTTTTCTTTGACTGGAGAAGTCAGAAATAAGTGTAATGAGGGTAGTACATTGGGATAGGAATTGTCCTTTCCGTGAGCAAAGAGGTAAAATGTGAACATTTTTTGAAGAGATATGTGAAGAGGGAAGGAGAATGCACTGAGCTGAGGAAGGTCTACAAACATTTGTCCTTTAGTATTTTTGTTGGAAGTGGGGTTTATTTCCAGTAATTGTGACAGCTTTCTTTAATGCCATATGGATGTTGTGATTTCTATTTTTATTTTCCTAAATATTTTTTGGTATATCTCAGGGACCGAATGTGATTTTTGAACCTTCGAACCCACATCTTTTTAAAGTATTATATGTATAATTTGCATTTGATTTCAGAAATTGAATTGATTAAATAGGTTAAACACACAGGTTAGAAATCTTACTAGGCAAACTAAACTGTAGTAGTCTACATAAATTGACATTCTGTGGTTGGAGGAGTGTTGAAAACTTTGTATAACACCAATATATTTTTATTTTAAAGACGTTTAACCTGATATTAATCACAGCTGTTCCCATGAAATGCCGTGTCACTTTGTGATTACATTGATGCATCAACAAAATACAAAAGCAGTTCTCTTTTAAGGAAACCTAGAATTCTCATATTTGTTTACTTGATTCTTTTTTCTCTCTGCTAAAAGAAAATACTAAGTTTCTTGTTAATTACAGTTCCCTTCACTTCCCTACTATGTCAGATTTAAACAGCTTCCTTGTTTTAGATTTGCTCACTTCCCTTCAGTGAACCAAAGAATGAAGTGACAGAATTTTAGAACTAGAAGAGACTCTAGACAGCGAGTTTTTCATGAGCCCTCTGTTCCTGCCCCTCTCCCATTTTAAGCATGTTAAGACAGAGGCCCAAGGAAGTCTGGGTGACTTGATTTCCCTAAAGTTATACTGACCTAATATCCACATCTCTTGCTCTTTATAGTTTCTTGAGGTTCTTTTCAGCCATATGATACTATAGCTATACCAGCCACAGCTAAGATGATGATTTATCAGCAACTATTAAGAACTTTTAAAATATTAATGCATCTTGAATATCTATATACTTATTACAAATTCAATTAATTTTATACTTTCTAAATTTAATTTGTGGAGTCTAGTGTTTAATTCCTTAATTTGCTAGCTATGACTAAATTCAGATATGAATTAGTCTCAACATTCAGTCTCAGCATTTCTTAATGTCTGTGCTATTCCTAAATTGGACTTTCATATGTATTTTCTGAAGATTTTTATTTCAATAATATAAAAAAGCAGCTCTTATGTTAGAATAAGTACCTCTAGACAATGATGAATGATACCATTCTACCGTAATAACATTTAGCATATTCAGTCAATGTGCTTATTAACTCATTTCCAAAATCTTGCAGTGCCTCTGTACCACCGTAACACACATTTTCCCTATAATATTGTATGTTCATTAGAGCTGGATTTTAGTTTAATTAGTTAATTAGGCCTATGACATTCTACTCTTCTTATTCTAGTCTTTCTTTCATTTCTTGTCTTATTTTTCTTTGTTATGGTTTCATTTCAGAGACGCTGATATCTTTTCTAATATTTCAATAGCATTTATAGCTTCTTAATTCTAACACAAGAGTTCTCCGTCTGTTTTCTCTAACATCAATTTACACATTAGCATCATTGAAAGATGATACTAGCTATCAGTTAAGAAAATAAACTTGGGAAAAAAATGTCACACTGGACAAAACCTACGAACATATGTTAATTATTGTGCTCATTTGGTTGAATACCCACTCATATCTCATATATTCTAATGAATTACAGAGTGGCCTAACTTGAAACAAGTTACGAATTTTTGCAGAAAGTTAATGCTTACTCAAAAAAACTGAGAAAAATCAGTTCTTTTATACCAATGTGATGTATTATGCCAGCTTTAAAATCCAGTTATTGCTTCACTTCCATAGAGAATTTATATGCTGTCTTTTGGAAGTACGTATTGGTAGGATTTCCCCCCCACAACTTGATATTTTATGATGAGTTACCACATGCTATGATTTTATATTAGTTTGTATTGTACTAATGAGATTTTTCATTTAGTGTAGAATTAGGTCTTTGACAAAAGTTTTGTATCTCAATTCAGATAACCACCTGCTAATTAAATGTTATTATTAGCACTGTGAAGACCAGACTTAAACCATGACAGTTTTCTTGCCAAAATGTTAAATGTAAGGAACTGAAAAGAGTAATTGAATGGGGAAAAAAAAGAGAGTTCTCATTTTCTGTGACCAGTGTTTTGTATACTGCTTTATATGCCCCCCAAAAAGCAGGTTATTGTATGGGCGGGGGGCTAATTCTGTTCCTAATGTATCTCACTGAGTTGCAAATTAAAATCTTTCATTTGTCTTTTATTGGTTGTTAATGAAGTTGCTTGAAGGCCCTCTGTAAACCTAGTAGTGGAGGCTTCCGGTTTTATTACTTGTGTTACCTATGTTCATCATTTAATTTAATTAGGGTGTTTTACATGATTTTTACCTAATACCTATATCCTCATTATTATTTGTCCATTTTTTATTGACATTAAGGACCGACCAGTGGTATAGGAAGACATTTCTCTGTTAAAGATAAATATATTTGGATTTCTAAATCAGAAATAATTGACTTTGGTTTAGTGGAGAATGAAACCTGGAGTCAAATATTTGGCACTGTCTTTAGCTAGATCAGGACAAATCACTTAACCTTCTTGTGATTTAACTTATGTGTCTACAAAATGAGGGCATATTATGTTTTAACTATGTTTTTATTCCAAATATTTTTCTGAAGTGGTATAAGGAGCAACCATCTCAGGTGACTTTTCTAAAGCTGATCTGCATGTGAAATTTAAAAAATCATATGCTGTTTTTATGTTGTCAAAGCCAGATTGTTTCTTCTCATATCATTTTGGTTGTTTCCAGATTTGTAAAAACCTAACTTGCTTCTTAGCCTCAAACTTAGATGTAGGCACTATTAAGATACCAAGATAATGTCTTACTTAGAAGTAATGAGCATGGTTTTGAATAAGTACTAAAGTTGTTTCCGGTGTCTCTCATTTTAGACAAAAAATATAGCTTCGTCAGGAAAAGAGACTTTATCATCTTTGAGCAGTATTATCTTTGAGCAAATATTACATGCATATAGCACACATTTCAAAAAGTATAAGAAAGTATGTATGAAATGAAAATAAATCTAGTCCTGTCCTTCAGCCACCTGCATCCTCTCTGCAGAGGCAAACACCGTTACCATTTTTTGTTTAGTCTTTCAAGCTGTAGTCCACAGAAACCCAAAATTTCACGAACACTATCTGTGGATGTTCTTTAAGAAGGCAAATACAGATGCTAATATGGTAGAGTGATTTGTGTTTTCATCAAAAATTAGCATTCTGGAACATAATACACTTAAGAATTTTAAATCATAATGATAATTCTTATTTGACCTCCAGAAGAGTTTTTTTACTTTAAAAGGTATGAAGCAGATACTGCAAGAGGATAAACAACTTGCTATTTAAATCTGATTATCTGATACTAAAGTGTGAAAATCCTGCTTGTTTAGAGTTTAACAAAAGTGGTCCCATGATTAAAAGTTAATTTGGGAAAATCTGACTAGAGTAGGTCATTTGCTAACCACACAAAAAGGTGGTTGTTAGGAATTTCCACTGTGGATTACAATAAGGTGAGAGAATCTGTATATTCTGCTTATTCCCTGTCTACGTGAGCAACATTTGTTGACTTTACTGGGGCTAGAGGATCTGCTTCCAAGGTCACTCACTCATTAGGCTGACAAGTTGGTGCTGCTTTGGGCTCCAGGTTGGCCTTTCCATAGTGTTACCTGAGTATCCTCATAACACTGGTGGCTGGCTTCAGAGTGAGCAATCCACGAGATCAAGGTGGAAGCTACAATGTCTTTGTGACCTAGCCTCAGAAGTCACTTCTACAGTATCTTAGTGATCTATAGGTCGGATCTATTAAGCATGGGACAGTAGCATCTGAAGCCTTGAAGACCAGCATTTTAAAGATTCTTGGGGATAATTTTGGAATGTGATGGAAGTACCTCCGAACCATAGCACCTCACCCCCATTTAAATAAGGATTGGATCAGCACTCTTTTATTTTATGTTTGTGGTAATCTCAAGGTGAATTTATGCAAGAGAGCCTAAGGCTTTCAGGATGCCGTACCCCTCTCTATTATTTATGTGCTGCTCAGGAAAATGCATGTTTGATTGCCAAGCTTTTTGCAGTGATTTATTTTTTATTATGTTTGATATTTGATGAGAAGAAAAATCATGTAAACTGGGACTATCTAAAGATGCTAACACAATCTTCCTCTTAGAAGTTGTAGGATGTATCTTTTGGCTTTAACACATTGCTGAAATCTTTGCTACATCGTCTATAGATGTTATTACTTTAATCTAGCCTTTGAATCCAGGTGTCATCTGGAAATTGGAGTGGATATAGGGCATCTTTCACTCACAAAATAATGAATTCTGACTATAATCTGCAGAAATTTAAGGTTTTGGCATTTTTATGCCACTGGAATGGTATGGAAGAGTAAGGCTGCCATGTAAGATAAAACAAAAAAAAATTGCCCATGTGTAATGTTAGAGGAGTGAGAGTTTGAAGATTTAAGTGTGGCGGGGATTTTAGTTTAAATGTCTCAGACGGACGCCTGGGTGGCTCAGTTGGTTAAGCATCTGCCTTCAGCTCAGGTCATGATCCCAGGGTCCTGGGATCAAGCCCCGGATTGGGCTCCCTGCTCAGTGGGGAATCTGCTTCTCCCTCTTCTCTGCCCCTCCCCACTGCTTGTGAGCGTGCGTGTGTGTGCGCGCACGTGTGCGCGCTCTCACTTGCTCTCGCTTACTCTCGCTCGCTCTCTCATAAATAAATAAAATCTTTTAAAAAATAAATGTCTCAGACATCCAAATGACATATGAAATAGTTGGATATTCAGAGAGGATTAGGATGGAGATGTAAATTTGAGGTTTAGCATCATATGGATGTTGGTTAAAACCTTGGGACTAGGTGAGAAAACAACAAAGAGAAAAAGTAGTCCTAAAATACTTGCTGAGGCACTCCATCTTTTAGAAGACTAGTGAGAAGCAGAATCATTAAAGGAAATGGAGAGGGAAAACAGGAGAATGGCATACAGGCCAAGAGAAGACGTTATTTAAGGTAGAAGAGAGAGATCAAGTTTGTCTCATGTTACTAAGAGACTGTTGTACTAACAGTGGAATTTGGCTACACGTGGTCATTGGTGACCTTGGCAGTTGAGCTTCAGGAAATTGTTTAAGATTAGGGAGGGTTAAAGAATGAATTAGAGGTGAGAAAATAGAGACAGGAAATGAAGGTCACTAGATCAAGAAGTTTTGCTGTGAGTAGAACAGAGAGAGGGGTCATATCTAGTGTATGTGTGGTGGGCTAAGGTCAAGAGAGGGGTTTGTAAAGATGAGTGATACTAGAGCGTGTGTGTGTTCATGAGAATGATCAAGTAGAAGAGGAGAAATTGGTTATGCAGGAGAGAGAGGGGCTACTCAAAGGCGACTTCTTGGAAACACAAGAGTAGTTGGAATCCATTGCCCAAGTGAGGGTATTGGTCTTTCATAGGAACAGGAGTGCTTTATCCATTTTAATAGGAGGGAAACAGTGTAGGCTTGGTAGGGAAGTATGAGAGAATTTCTCTCTAATGGAGTGAAGTAGGTCTTCAACTGAAAGTGGCCTGGGTAGGAAAATAGGTGTGTTGTAGGTTTAAGGAGAGAAGAAAGGTATGAAGACGTTAACTCAGAGACTGGGAAAGCTGGCTTTCTAGGAAACCCAGTAATCCTGCCAGGCAGTGTTGAATATCTTAGCATGTTTATAGTTGTAAATTTAGTGTGAACCGAGCCAGCTCCATTATCCCACCACCAGCGCTACTCCCCGCCCCCACCACCCCCACTCCACCCCTGCCTAAGGGGATGTGAGGGGAAAAAAATCTCCCCTTGAGAAAGTAGCAAAGAAAGTGGAGTCATTGGATTTAAACTAAGATAAATAGGTGAAGATGTGCCTTGAAAAGCTTGAAGTTACAGGGGAGTTATTTGATTAATTTATTGGTATATTTTTAATACAATAGTGTTAAAATGTACTGTTCAATTATGTGAGTTACATAAATTTCTGTGCTGTTTTATTGAATATGTTAAACACTATATCAAACCTGTTGTGATGAAATTAAGATATTCTTTTGTGGGGGGAGGAATATTAGGAGAAGAATATCTAGTATTCAAAAATCTAAACCTCCAGTATGGACCCACAGAATAGTGTTGACTGTTACAGTTATGTCCCAGCTCTGCCCATAGACCATTTAATCCGTAGGCAGTGTTAACTCGCATAACTACCATGGATAACACTGAATACCACTATTTCTATAGGAAATGCATTCAGCATTTCAGTTTGGCATGCCAGCAACATCCTTACATTTTGTTGCCCTGGAGAAAGTTTCTCTCCTTCACTTATCATTCTCACCCCTTCCCCAAGTCTTTGCAAGGCATTTAAAGTGGGACTTTTTTTTTTTAATTTTGTTTTATTATGTTATGTTAATCACCATACATTACATCATTAGTTTTTTTGTTTTTTTATTTCAAAGATTTTATTTATTTATTTGACAGAGACACAGCGAGAGAGGGAACACAAGCAGGGAAAGTGGGAGAGGGAGGGAGAATCAGGCTTCCCGCAGAGCGGGGAGCTCGATGTGGGGCTCGATCCCAGGACTCTGGGATCATGACCTGAGCCGAAGGCAGACGCTTAACGACTGAGCCACCCCGGCGCCCCACATCATTAGTTTTTGATGTAGTGTTCCATGATTCATTGTTTGCGTATAACACCCAGTGCTCCATTCAATACGTGCCCTCTTTAATACCCATCACCAGGCTTAGTGGCTCCCTATCCTATCCCTAATCATAAGCAAGCACAAAATGTTTTTAGAGCTTTATGGTGTCTTATTATCATAAATACGGAGAAATAAATAAAAAATGAGCAGGCTGGGGCCCTGGGTGGCTCAATTGGTTAAGTGTCTGCCTTCAACTCAGGTCTGCTCAGCAGGGAGTCTGCTTCCCCCTTTGCCCCTCATCCCGCTCATGCTCTCTCTCTCTCTCAAATAAATAAATAAAATCTTTTTTTAAAAATGAGCAGGCTATCCTACACTTGTTATTTTTTCACTTGTCCTTTTTAAGGAATATTCATTTCTTTCACTCAACACACATTTAATTTCTGCTAGATACCTGGGACAATGCTTGTATAGTTAAGAAAATGAAGACAGAGATCCTTGTTCAGAAGCTCATGGTCTAATGGGGAAAATAGATCTAATTTAAGTTGATAATTGATTTAAGTTCTACAGGAGCCTAGGGGGAAGATCATCTGACTACTCAGAATAAAGATAGCTTCACAGAAGTGGATCTTGACATATGAGAGGTAGTTCACTCATATTCCATAAACATTCTAGTAACTACTTTGGACCAGGCTACTGGCTATTGAGAACACAATGTTGAAATACAAGATGAGAGTCTTGTCTTGAAGGAGTTTAATGAGAAAGATCAGTAAATAAATAATCCCAAGTGTACAGTAAATGAAATAGCTGGTAAACTGAGGAACCTCTGAAAGCATATTGGGGAAGAGGGGATCTGACTCTGACAAGAGAAGTTAGAGAAGGTTTTTGGGAGGTGCCATCTACACTGAGTCCTAAAAATGGGTTAGCATTAGGTAGGTAAAAAAGTGAGGGTGAGAACCTTCCAGGAGATAAAATAGTATGAGTTGGTGGTAAGTGTATAGGGGTCCATTTGGTTGGAGTATAGCTAGAGTAGTTGGGTGGCTTGGAGAGGTATGAAGGGCTCAGATCATAAAGGACCTTACACATGTGTTGCTAATGAGCTTGAACTTTTATTTTGTCACCAGTTGAACGCTATGAAAGATGGAAAATACTAATCTTGAAAGGTCTTTGTAGAAGCTAACAATTAGGAATTTTTTTGTTGTTTTAAATATTGCTTAGTGCTTTGTTTGTTAATGTAGAAGTAGTACCGATCACTGTTAAAAATTTAAGCAGTAAAGAGGGTGTTAGCTAGGCTGGTTCAGGCGGTAGAGCATGCGAGTCTTGATCTCAGGGTTGTGAGTTCAAGCCCCACGTTAAGTGTAGAGCTTACTTAAAAGAAAAAAATTTTAAGCAGTAAAAATGAAAGCACCACTCAATTCGACTCCCCAGAGGAAACCACTGTTAAGTTTCTTGAGTAGTTTTTAAAACATTTCAAGTAGCATAGTGTTCTTAATAGTAAAGTAGTATTAGACCAAAAAAAACAAAAAAACAAAAACTATTTCAAAGAAGTGTCCAGGGACTGTGGGAAGAGGGTGAGAATCAACTGTCCAAGCTTCCAGCAAATAATATTTTATATAGACTGTTTGCATAAAATAAATGGTTGATAAATCCTGCCAAAATGACTTATCACTCCGTAGGAGACTTTTTTTGTAAAGAATTTTGTGTTCCCTGTTGTAAAAGAATGAGTATCCGAAAGATCTCTTTTCTCTGAAAGTCTCCAGTGTTTTATTGAGCAGATCTAACTGTTTGAATTAAATTGCAGACCTTCTTTGGGAAAAGATTAAGAAAATACCTTTTTCATATTGTATTAGGTACACACTGGTTTGGGATCAAGATGCTTATTGATTAATGCTGGTGTCTACTGAGAAAGGTGGTAGAATGTGAAATGAAATTTGGTCCAGTTCTTAAGAAATCTTACTTTTTGCTTCCATAAAAGCTATGTGACACTTCAAATAATTCTACCCAATGTTGGAAGACTTGGTAAAGAAAGTTTAAAAAGACAAAGTAAATGTGAAGTCCTAGTTTGTTTGTTTTTTTAAAGATTGTATTTATTTAGAGAGAGAGAGAGAGAGATAGTGAGAAAGAGAGAGAGCATGAGCGGGGGGTGGGGAGGAAGGGGAGAGGCAGACTACCCGACGAGCAGGGAGCCCGATGTGGGACTCGATCCCAGGACGCTGGGATCATGACCCGAGCCGAGGGCAGACGCTCAACCGACTGAGCCACCCAGGCGCCCCTGAAGTCCTAGTTTTAAAAAACATTATATTGAAGTAGGGAATTAGGTTTATTCGTTTGCCTTGGTTTTCCTTTCTCTCTTCCCTCTTAAAACGTAATATTAAGTATTTATTTTGAGTTCTTTTGTTAGGTGATTCATTATCCTAAATGTTAAAATGAATCTATATGTTAAGTACTTTTGGGATAGTTCAGGTGACCAGAGGTTTCTGACTTGACTGACACAGTCCAATAATTCTTGGTAGATTTTTTTTTTTTCATTTTACTTAATAATAGTATGTTTGGATTATTTAGCCTATAATAGCAAATATTTATCCTCAGGTATCCAGAAGTGAAATGATTTTATAGTCTATACTTTGCCTTACATGTTTAAAATTCAGCATAAAGCAAGAGGAAGGGAATATTTTCAAAAAGGAAGCAAATTATTTAGAACTAGGCAATACCAAATGCAATTGGCATATAGGGTGTTGAAAAAGTGATTATTTCCTCATCCAAGGTAAGGATTTGGGGATATTAGTATGAGAATAAAAATCTTGACTCAAGGATTTGGTTTAAGGTTGTAATAAATAAAGTAAGTGCCGTTATTTGGCTGTAATTTATTCTTTTATGTACACCAAGTTTTGTTTTTAACATAAATAAAAATTGGGTTTTTCCTTATTGATTCTAATATAGTTCAAGGGCCAATGTGTATGTTACAAATTGATAAATGATCCATCAAGTAATCTAGGTATTTTATGATAATTTAACATAATTTTTAATTATGTTTTCCTTGGAGAAAGTCTGTTTTATTTATTTTAAAGATTTTATTTTTTTAAAGATTTTTATTTATTCATTTGAAAGAAAGCAAGAGATCAAGGAGAGGGAGAGGGAGAATCAGACTCACCATTGAGTGGAGAGCCGAATGTGGTGCTCTATCCCAGGATCCTGAGATCATGACCTGAGCCAAAGGCAGATGCTTAACTGACTGAGCCACCCAGGGGCCCCAAGGTTTGTTTTTTTTTTGTTTTAAGATTTTATTTATTTATTTGAGTGAGAGAGAGAGAGAAAGTGTGAGCAGGGAGAGGGGCAAAGGGAGAGAATCTCAAGCAGACTCCCCACTGAGCACAAAGCCTGCTGCAGGGCTAAATCTCACAACCTTGAGTTCATGACCTGAGCTGAAATCAAGAGTCTGATGCCTTTTTTTTTTTAAAGAGTTTAGAGCATTTTTTTTTTTTAAGATTTTATTTATTTATTTGACAGAGAGAGAGAGAGAGAGAAGAGCAGGGGGAGAGGGAGAAACAGGCTCTCCACAGAGCAGAGAGCCCGATGCGGGACTCGATCCCAGGATCCTGAGATCATGACCTGAGCCGAAGGCAGACGCTTAACCGACTGAGCCACCCAGGCGCCCCAAGAGTCTGATGCTTAACCAATTAAGCCACCCAGCTGCCCCTAAAGATTTTATTTTTAAGTAATCTCTGCATCCACGTGGGGCTTGAGCTCATGACACTGAGATCAAGATTCGCATGCTTTACTGACTGAGACTGCCAGGCACCACATGAGAAAGACTATTTTCTGTATGCTTCTTTTTCTTGAATTCACAGTGATAACTATAAACATTTGGTGCTGTTTTGGTAACTGAAGTCCCTGAGCTGTTAGTGTTAAAATGTTACCTTTATGAATAGGGTTTATAAGCTTGTATTTTAAGTTGTATTTTGGGGAGCAATCTTATAGTTGTTTTTGGTAAAGATCCAAGTTAACACCATTAAACAAGGCATACTATTTTTTAAAAAAAAGGGAAAGCATAAAGTCTTATTTTAAACAATTAGTTTTAAAAAATTGATCAGAATTTTTTTCCCCAAGAGGATAGTTTGAAACACTGGATGCCCTAAACCTGGAACTTGACCTGATTAGGTCATGTTAAGAATTTAGAAAACGGGGTGTCTGGGTATCTCAGTCGGTTGAGCATCCGACTCTTGGTTTCAGCTCAGGTCGCAGTCTCAGGGTTGTGGGATCCAGCCCCATGTTGGGCTCTACGTTGTGGGAAGTCTGCTTGGTATTCTCTCTCTCCCTCTCCGTCTGGCCTTCCTCCTCCCCCCAGCCCCACACATGCTGTCTCTCTCTCAAATAATAGATAAATAAATCTTAAAAAAAAAAAAAAAGAATTTAGAAAACAAAATATCCCCCACTTATATGCAAATATTTGAATATTGTATTAGTTGGATAAAATGGTTGCCAAAGATGAGTTTGTGGTTTTTTTGTTGTTTTGTTAACAACATAAAATTAATAAATAACAGTGTTGTCAAAATTGCTAAAATAACAACAAATAAAGCAAAATTAAATTTCTTACAGAGTATAAAATTTAGTGTTTTTCCCTGCCATTATATTTTCCAATTGAAAAAGTCTTTGGTCATTAAATTTAACTATAAATTAGTAGTAATATACATATAATTTCTGATTATTTATCGTCTTAAGAACTAGAAACTAGTCTTCTTAATTTTTGTGGCTTTTGCCTCTAATTGTGTATCCTAATTTATTTGAAACACCTATTATTTTTAATTGCGCATAAGGTGAAGTCTAAATTTTTTAACCTAACAGACAAAATCAAAATCTTTGTCCTGAAAAATTCCTAAACACCTTTCAAGGCTGGTTCTGTTGCTCTTCTCTGTCTGAAATCTTTCTTGATCAACTAGCCAGAAATCATCTAATCTCTCATCCTTTGATACAAGTTGCCTTGTATTGAAACTTTTGTTGTAAATGTTTTAGGCCCCCTACTTGATTCTAAATTGATGTCTCACTCATCTTTATATCATCTACATTCATACATTCAACAGTATGTATTGAATGTGTACCGTGCACCAAGTACTATTCTAGATGTGAAGGGAACAGCAGTGCACAAGAATCTAGAATCCTGTCCTCATGGAATTTATATTCCAGTTTGGCAAGCAGTGAAGGAGACAGAAAAATAAACACATAGATACATGGATAGAGCCTTTCAGATCTTAAATGATTTGAGGACAAAACAGCATGCTGTGGTAGAAAGTTTAAGGTCAGTACCAATGTTGATAAGGTAATCATGGAAGGTCTCTTTGAAGATGTGACATTTATGTCAAGATCTGAATAAGATGGAGCAGTCATTTGAAGATGTGGGAGCAGAGTTCTTGAGCCTGAAGGAAAGGCGGTACAAAAGCATAAGACAGAGCAATGAGACGGTAAGGAGGGGAGAAGAGTGGGAATGGAAGCAGGAGCTAGGTTATATATACAATTTTATAAACCAAGGTAAGGCATTTGAAATTTATTTGAATTTCATTGGGAAGTCATTAACTGCTTTGAAGCTTTTGCGGACTCATTTGATTACATTGGGCCTACCCAGGATCATCTTTTAAGTTTTTAATTTTTTTTTAAAGTAATCTCTACACCTAAGATGGGGCTCAAACTCACTACCCCAAGATCAAGAGTCGTGTATTGTACTGACTGAGCCAGCCAGGCATCCATCCCTATATGTCTGGTTTTATGCCAATACCATGCTGTTCTTTTTTTTTTTTCCTAAAGATTTTATTTATTTATTTGAGAGAGAGAATGAGATAGAGAGAGAGCGAGCATGAGAGGGGGGAGGGTCAGAGGGAGAAGCAGACTCCCCGCTGAGCAGGGAGCCCGATGCGGGACTCGATCCCGGGACTCCAGGATCATGACCTGAGCCAAAGGCAGTCGCCTAACCAACTGAGCCACCCAGGCGCCCCCATACTGTTCTGATTACTATAGGTTTGTAATGTAGTTTGAAATCAGGAAGTGTGGTGCCTCCAGCTTTGTTCTTTCTCAAGATCACTCTGGCTATTCAGGGCCTTTTGTGGTTTCATACAAAATATATTAGGATTTTTTGTTCTATTTCTGTGTGAAATGCTGTTGGAATTTTGATGGGGATTGCATTAAATCTGTAGATTGCTTTGGGTAGTATAGACATTTTAACAGTATTCTTCCAGTCTATAATCATGGAATGTCTTTGTATTTATTTGTGTTTTCTTTAATTGCTTTCATCAGTGTCTTATAGTTTTCAGTGTACAGATCTTTCATCTGTTTAGTTAAATTTATTCTGAAGTATTTTATGCTTTTTTATGCAATTGTATATCTGACATAATTTTAATCCTCTTTAAGTGTACCACAAGTATGATTAACCAAGTTGTTATCAATCGTTGAGGTTGTTTCTAACATTTCAATAGTGTAAACAATACTGAGTGTCTTTGAATATAACTCTTTGTGTATGTATCTAATTATATATAGGATAATTTCTTTTCACTGGATTTACTTCAATATAAGCATTGTAAACATTTTAAGGACCTTTGAAACTACTGCCTATTTTCATGTATCCTCACTGATCCACAATATTATTTTAATTTAAATTTCATCTAATAGGAACTTTTTTCTCCTGTAAGCAGATGTCTCAGGCTATATAGCACTCTAAATTAAAAGGCATTTCAAAAAAGGCCTCCCTCCCATCGTGCCGTAGGAACTTTGGCAGCAAAAGCTAAAGTAGAGCTTACTACTTCTCAATCCTGGTAGCACATACTAATGCCTGGGCCTCATTTTTAGAGATTCTGACTTAATGGTGTTTTAAATTCTTCAAGCTCCTGAAGTGATTCTACTGTGCAGCCACCTAATCTTAGAAACTTAGTCCCAAGGCTGCATCACGTTTTTTCCATCTATAGGACCCAGGGTCTTTTATTTAAAGTATTCTGTTTCTTCTGTAGAAAGTTGTATTTTGCAATGGTATTCATTATTCAGCATTTGCTCTACTTTTATCCCATGAAAATGTCTGCATTGATGCCCTTTGGAGATTAATTTTAAATCATTCCTTATACTAATATTTAGTGAATACCTGTAATGCACAAAATACTGTGGTACATACCATGAGACGTACAAGATAAAATCAAGTGTGACTCTTCCCTCAAGATTGTTATGGTCAGGAATGGGAAAGGAAATGTGCACACAAAGGTGCAAAATGTGTGTGTGCCACAAAAGAGATAGTATCAATGGAGCAAAGAGGAGGGTGAATTGATTCTAGATGGGATGGTAGATTACTTCGTGGAAATGTATATTTAAGCTGAGCCTTGATTTGGACCAGTAGAACAATTAGTAATCCTTTACTTTAAAAAAAGTATTTTATAGGGCGCCTGGGTGGCTCAGTTGGTTAAGCGACTGCCTTCAGCTCAGGTCATGATCCTGGAGTCCCGGGATCGAGTCCCACATCGGGCTCCCTGCTCAGCAGGGAGTCTGCTTCTCCCTCTGACCCTCCCCCCTCTTGTGCTCTCTCTCTCTCTCCCATTCTCTCTCTCTCAAATAAATAAATAAAATCTTTAAAAAAAAAAAGTATTTTATAGTTCATAAAATTTGTTCAGAATTACGCATTTGATCGTTAAACAGCGCTGTATAATAAGCCAAACAGTTATTCTCATTTTACAGATGAAAAAGTAGCCAAATTTTAGAATAGTTAAGTGACTTATCCAAAGTCATAGAGCTACAAAATGAAAGATTCAGAACTTTGAGCCTTAGTCTTCAATCTCTATATGCTGGAACCTTCTACTGTATCACATTAGAATAAAGGCGAAAATCCTACATTTAAGGTGAGTTACAGAAATGGCTAAGTATTTAGTTTGATTGGACTATTATTAGGATGCAAGTTCTGAAATAAAGATTAAACTGTAGTGTGGTAGGCAGAATAATGGCTCCCCAAAGATGTCCACCTCTTAATCCCCAGAACCTGTAAGTATGTTAGATTATGTAACAAAGGGGAATTAAGGTTGCAGATGGAATAAAGTCGCTAATGAGGTAACCTGAAAATAGGGAGATTGTCCTGGATTGTTGAGGTGGACCAGTGTAAGAGTCCTTGAAGTGAGTCTTTAAAAGTGTAAGAGGGAAGTAGAACAGGAGCCAAAGAAAGAGATGACAGTAGCAGCAAAATCATAGTGCTACAAATTGAGGACTCGCTCCACTGTTGCTAGCTTTGAAGATGGAGGAAGGAGGCCTTGAACCAAGGAATGTATTCGGTCTCTGGAAGCTAGAAAGGACAAGAAAACAGATTCTGCCTTAAGGCCTCCAGAAAGGAGGGCAGCCCTGTAGATACCTTGATTTTAGCTTAGAGTGAGACCCATTTTGGACTTCTGAACTGCAAAAGCGTGAGATAACACATTTTGTTGTTTTAGGCCATGGACTTTGTGGTAATTTGTTATGGCAGCCATAAGAAACTTAACATAAGTAGGAAGCCTTTTAGTGTAGGAAGACTAATTAATTGATATGCCATTCAAGGCACTCCATGATTAAACTCCAAGCTGTCTCAGTGCCACTGTTAGCAGTGGAAAGCCATGAAATGTTCTTTGAGTAGGGGTGTAAAAAATTATTTTGGTATTACTTGCCGATTAGAGAGGAAAAAGATTGGAGGGAGAAAAACTACTTAAGCTTTAAATATTGGTGCTAGGAAAATTTATTTTGAGAAATTTTTGCCTCTTGAGGTAACATAGAATATACAGATAAGTAGACTATGATTGTATCTCCCACTTAGTTTATACATCACTAAAAATCCCATTGCGATTGTAACAATTCAGCTCTTCCCATGTCCTGAAAAATATAGAAAAGATGGGAGAACTGGTCTTCATAACCAAATTGGCCTTTGAAATGGGTCTCATTTTATTCTCTTTTTATGCTTTTTTGTCTTACTATAAGCCAGTATAAATCTAAATGGGTCTCATTTTATTCTCTTTTTATGCTTTTTTGTCTTACTGAAGCCAGTATAAATCTAAACCTGAGGTTTCTAAATGAATCTGAGCTTTATCTGATGGCTTAGCACCTGGAGAACTTAGATTTACACTAGGCGTGTACTTTTTCAATACATAATTATTATTTTTAAAGAAAAAAACTTTTGTTGATATCTACATAGGCATAAATCTATTCTATTTCACTGTATCTGAGGTCTCCAGTAAAGAGAGTTAAATATTGACAAAGCACAAGAGTCGATTAAGATAACAGAAAGGAGCACTAACTAACTCCTTTTATACTAGTTAATAATGTTGCCCGTATTATTATTGTCAGTTTTTGAAATCTCACAAGTCTTAAAATTAGGCCAAATGTGTCTATGTTAAAATGGAATGCAAGATTTAAGACATTAAGAATCCTATTTATTTATTTAATCATTAATTGTTTAACCTGCAGAAGGTTCAGAAGGTTTTCTTTTTTTAAGATGAACCCATGTGTTCATATTTATAACATTTACTTACTAACATTTACTAAAAACCATCAGATCTGATCATAAATGAACAGATATTTGAAATCAAAGGCATGTTTATCAGTGCAGTCTTGCAATAGCCTTAACATACATTTATTTCTGTGGTGTTTCACTTTAATCATAAAATATTTTTAGTGCATAAATACATATATAGTCTTAATGCTAACATTTTTATTTAAATAGGAATGGCAGAAGCTATATTCTGAGATACATACAAATGTGGTAGCACCAATTAATGTTTTAATGATCTTCATTGTGTTCAGACTTTGCCCAGTACATTTCGATTGTACATATTTTTAATTAATTGTTTTTAAAATAGCTAAATATATTTTAAAAATAAAATTCAAATCAGGGGCGCCTGGCTGGCCCAGTCAGTTAAGCATTTATCTTCGGCTCAGGTCATAATCCCAGGCAGAGTCCTGGGATCCAGTCCATATCGAGCTCCCTGCTCAGCAGGGAGTCTGCCTCTCCCTCTCCCTCTACCCTTGCCCCGTGTTCATGCTGCTTCTCTCAAATAAATAAATAAAATCTTAAAAAAAAAATTCAAATCAAACTTTTGTGGAATACTTAAAGAGAAAATCTTACTGAATAATTCAGTTGGCAATATTGTAAAATGTGAAGTTTTTAGATTGGCTTGCTTTTAGATTTGAATTATCATGATTAATGGACATGTAACGGTCAGAGCTTTCTTATAAAATTTTGTCATTTGAGTCACTGATTGACTTGTGCAAGACATAACAGTAAAAATTTAGACAAATATTTTGGCTACAAACTGGTTTACTAAAGAACAGCTTGAATCATAGTCTGAGTCAAGAGTAATAGAATTGTTTCTTAGGATACTAAGAAGTTATTTTTAGGAGCTTCTAAAGTGTATTCTTTGTTTTGAAGGGTACTTTTTCTTTCCAGAAGTTTAGGCCTTATGAGGAATTATCTACTCTGAATTTGTCACAAATAGTCAGTGACTATATAAATAATTAAGTCTTGTTCAGTGAATCATGCACTTTCAGTAAGAGACTCTTGAAAGGCTTTTGTAAAACTAAGTCATCCTGATGAAAGGGCTATTTGAGAGAGTCAAATTGATTCACGTTTCCTTTCTTTCAAATATGAGGAAGATTGTTTCTAAATATATTTAAACTTTTAATATATAATTTTTCTAATTACTAGTAGTATATGGTCAGTGTTTGCTCATGTGTTCAACAAATATTTGGAGGGTATTTGCTATATATATCAGGCATTATAAGATAGACACAAAGAAAAACTATTCAAAAGCACAAAGGAAAAAGAGAAAACTCCAAAATCCCAATTTCCAAGGATGACCACTGAGCACTGGTTCTGTGCACATCTATGAGCATTTTGCTATGTCTGTTACTTTTCTAATTCATACAATTTTTAATAAGGAATTACTCCAAATATGCTGTTTAATAGCTTTCTTCTTTTCATGCTATTAATTTAAAAAATTGAGAAAAGATAGTAAATAACATTTCCTTTTTTTTATTTATTTTTTTTAAAGATTTTATTTATTTATTTGAGAGAGAGAGAATGAGAGAGAGCACATGAGAGGGGGGAGGGTCAGAGGGAGAAGCAGACTCCCTGCCGAGCAGGGAGCCCGATGTGGGACTCGATCCAGGGACTCCAGGATCATGACCTGAGCCGAAGGCAGTTGCTTAACCAACTGAGCCACCCCGGCGCCCCAATAACATTTCCTTTTAAAAACCTAGGGTGCCTGGGTGGCTCAGTCGTTAAGCATCTGCCTTAGGCTCAGGTCATGATCCCAGGGTCCTGGGATCGAGCCCCGCATCAGGCTCCCTGCTCCACGGGAAGCCTGCTTCTACCTTTCCCACTCCCCCTTCTTGTGTTCCTGCTCTCGCTGTCTCTCACTCTGTCAAATAAATAAATAAACTCTTCAAAAAAAATAAAAACCTGAAGTTAAATATCCTTTCAAATTTGAAATAGGGGGCACCTGGGTGGCTCAGTCGTTAAGCGTCTGCCTTTGGCTCAGGTCATGGTCCCAGGGTCCTGGGGTCAGGCCCCACGTTGTGCTCCCTGCTCAGCGGGAAGCTTGCTTCTCCCTCACTCACTCCCCTCGCTTGTGTTCCTTCTCTCTCTGTGTCTCTCTCTGTCAAATAAATAAAATCTTTAAAAAAAAATTGAAATAGATCATGGACACACTGGTGTCCCCCAATTTAAACCAAAATTGAAATCTTTAAATTCTTGGCAATTTGAATTTGCCCTTCCACCTTATAAATATTAGTAATTTAAGCATCTTGTGGTTTAATTTAAATGAGATGTAGAATTTGCATTAAAAAGTTTTAAGTTTCAGGTTAGGAGTAGCTGATAGCACTTACTGTGTCAGGGACTGCTCTGAATTCTGCATCATTTATATTAACTCCTTTATTCCGTACTTCTCCCATTTTGTAGAGGAAATTGAAGCACTGAGCCTTTAAGTGACTAAAGTCTACACAACTACTAAGTGGCAGGAGCAGACAGTGACTCCATGATTCTGATCTCAGCCATTCTATGCTGCCATCACAGCTTTTGTGGTAACTCTTTTTATTTTTATTATTTTTTTAAAAGATTTTAATTTATTTGACAGAGACACAGTGAGAGAGGGAACACAAGCAGGGGTGAGTGGGAGAGGGAGAAGCAGGCTTCCCGCCCTACTAGTAGGAAGCCCGAGGCGGGGCTTGATCCCTGGACCTTGGGATTATGACCTGAGCTGAAGGCAGACGCCCAACGACTGAGCCACCCAGGCAACCCTGTGGTAGCTATTTTTAATTCAAACATAGTTCAAGTGATTTACCTAACAAATCAGTGACTTGTAAAGTAAACTTATGTTATAATGCATTTAATAGAATTCTTTTCCTCTGTGCTGCAAACTTGTAAATCTCAGCAGAGATGTAATTTATTATTCACCCACAGAGCTCCAGCATCTCACGCTAATCTTTCTGCCCTGCGGACCTCCCCCACCCCACCCTATTATCCTAGTCAGCTTCCTTGGCTTCTGTGGGTTGCCTGGGGACCCGGGCTGTGAGGGCGCACCCACCAGCACTAGGTGCCGGCTAGGGTTCGGCTGCTGTGCGGCGGGGCGGGGCTTGGTGCCCTATTGCGGAGTGCGGGTCGGGAAGCCGAGCATGAAGCAGCTGTGTAATCCGCTGGATGCGGACCAGGGCGCTCCCCATTCCCGTCGGGGACCCACCGATTGGCTGGACGCGGGCACACGTGACCGACATGTGGCTGTATTGGCGCAGCCCGCCTGGGTGTCACTGGAGACGGAATGGAGGTGCTGCTGGGCTCGGAAATGGGGTAGGTGCTGGAGCCACGATGGCCCGGCTTGCTGCGGGGGGCAGGAGGAGGCGATTTTCCCTCGCGCTGTCTGAAACCGGTGGCCTTTCCTTGGCACAGGGTCCATTGCCACATGCCAAGCCAGGAGGCAGGGGCGTCTCCCCCCTCCCCCCTACTGCAGCACAGGAGGTGGATTTCCTGTGCTTCTGATCCAGGGTTTTTGACAGAAGAGGAAGAAGGGGGGAGGGGTAGGAGTGTTAAGGGGAGTCTGGTGAGAAAGAGCTGTTTTTGAAGCTAGAAGGAGGTTTTGTTTTTATAATGCCTGTTGACAGAGTGCAATAACAGTATCTAAGGAAACGAGTAGAGGACAACAAAGAATGGAGCATATTCATGGCGAGAAGCAAAAGCTCTAGCCCATTGAAAGGCTTTTTTTCCTCCCTGGCCACAAGGACATATGCAGTGGTAGCCAAGAGAGGGGATACAAAGCTGCTGCTGATGGCTGATGTGAACCTAGTGGACAGGGCTACTTGGGAGAGGAGGAAGAGGAGGAGGCAGGTACTGCAGAGCTTGAGTGGTGGTTTTCCTTGATGTGAGAAATTTTGGTCACCAAAAGTGCCTGCTTTTGCAACACATCTAAATGAATTGTCTCTGAATAGGATGGCAGAAAAATACCAGCGCCTTTGTTAGTTACAAGTCGAAATGGTAGTGGCTTTTTGTAGATGACTGCAGCAGTGCTCTTCTCCCTCTGTGAGGCTGAAAAGACAACTGCAGAGGAATAAGAAACCTTGCAGCAGTGCTGGTGGTAGAAGTCCATTTACAAGAAGCCATGGTGTATAATTGCAACCTGAATAGGAGGAAAAAAATGTTTAATTTTTTAAAGTAGGAAAAATACCAGGCTGAAATGTTTTGACGGTGGAATGTATCAGACACTTTGATTCTACATCACAAAAGAGATGTTAAAATTCTTTGCTTTAACATAAATCCTATAGGAAATGTTAATAAATTATGTATGAAGCAGTGTGGTTCTTTTCCTTTGTTAGTGTAGCTTTATGCCATCAATTAGGTTATTCAGGAGTAAATCACTATAATGTGAATTACTTTATGAAAAATTATAGTGACAGATTTTTCATAGGCTTAATACTTAAGATCTATATTAAGTAATTTTATATTACTCTTTACTTTTAGATATTACTGAATAAACTCTAAAGGCAAATATTTTAAATTAAAGCACCAAGGTTTTTCTTTTAGATGTATTTCTGTTTAGTAAATACTCTTAAGATACACTCTTGATACAGAGTGTTTTCATTGCACTTATTTTTTTCTTAAATATCTAAAAACATATGTTTTCAGATTAAACATGGTTTTAAATACTGTATCTTTATGCATATTATGGTAGCCAGCCTGCCACACCTCCCTACTCCCTGAACAGGATGGCAGTGGCTTTGTAAAGCCCTTCAGGATCAGTGACAGTGTCTCTTAAATCGTGCTTATATAGTAGAAAGTCTTCAGAGAACCTGGAATTTTGTTTCAGTAATTTTTTTTCAACATAAGGAATTGGACTTGAATAAATTAGGCTATATAATGTTTCCACTGATAAAGCAATTTTATTCTTTATTTAAACAATTATTTCTGCTTTAAGAATTATTTGATCATGGATATCAGGGTTAATAGTCCTTAAGATCTCTTTTTTAAAATCTGATGGAGGGACGCCTGGGTGGCTCAGTCGTTAAGCGTCTGCCTTCGGCTCAGGTCATGATCCCAGGGTCCTGGGATCGAGCCCCACATCGGGCTCCCTGCTCTGTGGGAAGCCTGCTTCTCTCTCTCCCACTCCCCCTGCTTGTGTTCCCTCTCTCGCTGTGTCTCTCTCTGTCAAATAAATAAATAAAATCTTTAAAATCTGATGGAAACTGTAGCTAGAATTAAAGATGTCACATTAAAATTGCAAATGAAGTTTAATAGCTAATACCATTTAGTTCTTTGAACCTCAAGTTAGGATAGTCTTTGAGAGTTTATGATTATCTTCTTTTACTATCTAAATAGCTCGGTGTAGCATTATTTTCATTTTAAATGTTAAGAGTATTATTAATTATGTTGTGACTTTATCCAAGGTCATGTGTTGTATAAGGATGTAAAGAACATAGGTCTATAAAACTATTTCATAATATGTCTCATTACATAATGTATAAAATAGCATATAATAGAAATTATTTGAAAAGCAATATAAGTCATCGACAAATTATTCATTAAATGAAAAATAAATCTTACTTAGTATTGAGTTTTTAACCGTGATATTAGAATGCTTTGTAAAATACCTGATAGCAAGCAAATGGAGAGACAGCAGTTTCCATAATGACATTCATAACATACTTTTTTTAAAGATCATCTTATTAATCATATGCACACTTCTAAATAGAATAGCCTTAGATTGGGGTATTTTCTGGAATTAAATAAGAAATAACTGAAATAAGAAAAGTTGATTTCTTTCCCCTTGTGGTGTGAAATACCTAAGACTGAATTGTTGGCTTTTGTGGTCTTTGAAATTGAACTATTAAGGAATTCAAAAGTTAAATATTCATAAGTATGTCTATGAACTGAAAGCTATTTATTGATGCTCTGTGGATTTTTGTCTTATCATTTTCTCTATTTTTTGCTGTCATTAATTACAATTTAGCCAGCCTTTTTATATTAAATGTTCTCCTTAATTTCTTAATTTTGACCTTCCCCCTCTTTTTTTTTCTTTCTTTCTCTCTTTTTTTTTGGTATTACAATCTGAGTGAAACATTACATAGGACACAAGATGAGATAGGGCATTTTGATAGAAGATGACTAATACCTGAGGGTGTACATTCACTATGTATTTGAGTACCTACTTAATGCCAGACCAGTAAAATGATCTGGAGAGTCAAATAAGACATGGAAACCTACCTCTAAGAAACATAATAGAACTAAGTGAAATGTTATTGCTAGTTATTGCTTTGGCTACTCCTGGGATCTCTAAAGGTTTATATCATCTAAGATATCTTCTAATTTAGAGGAATGTAGCAGTTTGCTATGTGAAACACTATGCTTTATAAAAATCTGCTTGGAATCACAGATAATTCTGAAAAGTAAATTACTTTGAAGGGTCTTGAATGTAAAATGAGAAGGTTAGATGAAGTGATTTCTAGATCTTCTAGTGCTCATAGTCAATTATCTGTGGTTCTTGATTTCCATAGGGTCAACTTCTAGAAGGAAAGTTACACCATCTCTTGTTTTGGTATAGGTGGCATCTCTCATGTTATGTATTAGATATGTTCTTGAAAATTGATTTTTGTAAATCAAATCATGACATCATCAGTCCATGTAGGGGAAGCCTTATTCCCTTTATTCTCTTACCATACTCCCACTCCCTTTTTAGGCACTCATTCAAATGTGTTCTTAAATATGCATCAGTTCTGGGGCGCCTGGGTGGCTCAGTTGGTTAAGCGTCTGCCTTCAGCTCAGGTCATGATCCCAGGGTCCTGGGATCGAGCCCCACATTGGGCTGGCTCCCTGCTCAGCAGGGAGCCTGCTTCTCCCTCTCCCCCCTGCTCATGCTCTCTCTCCCTATCTCTCTCTGTCTCTCTCAAATAAATAAAATCTTTAAAAATATATATGCATCAGTTCTTGTGAAATATTTAGCCTCATTTTATGTGCCCATTTTTTCTGTAGTTAATGAGGATTTTTATTGTGGTAAAATATACATACCTAAAATTTACCATCTTAACCTTTTTTGAGTATATAATAGTTCTGTGGCATTAAGTATATTCATATTGTTGTGAAGGTACCACAACCAATCTCCAGAACTTTTTCATGTTTCCCAGCTGAAACTGTACCCGTTAAACACCAGCTCCCCATTTCCTCCTATCTACAGCCCTGGCACCATTTTTCTTTCACTTTCTATAAATTTGACTTCCTAGGTACTTCATATAAGAGGAATAATACAATATTTGTCCCTCTGTGACTGGCTTATTTCACTTAGCATAATGTCTTCAGGGTTCATCCATGTTGTAGCATGTGTCACAATACCCTTCCTTTGTGAGGCTGAAAATGTATGCCACATTTTATTTATCCGTTCATCTGTGGATGGACTCCTGGGTCACTTCCACCTTTGGCTATTGTGAATAATGCTGCTGTGAACGTGGATGTACAGATAATCTCTTTAAATCCCTGCTTTCATTTCTTTGGGATATGTATCCAAATTTGGCTTTTCTTTTTTGGGTTGGGGGGAGAGTCTCAAACAGGCTCCATGCCCATGCGGGGCTTGATTTCACAACCCTGCAGTCATGTCCTGAACAGAAATCAAGAGTCGGATGCTTAGGGCACGTGGGTGGTTCAGTCAGTTAGGCGTCTGCCTTTGGCTCAGGTCATGATCCCGGAGTCCTGGGATCGAGCCCCGCATCTGGCTCCCTGCTCAATGGGGAGTCTGCTTCTCCCTCTACCCCTAACTTCACTTGTACTCGCTCTCTCTCTCTCACTCTGTCAAATAAAAAATAAAATAAAATAAAGTGTTTAAAAAAAAAAGTCCAGGGGCACCTGGGTGGCTCAGTCGTTAAGCGTCTGCCTTCGGCTCAGGTCATGATCCCAGGGTCCTGGGATCGAGCGCCCACATCGGGCTCCCTGCTCGGCGGGAAGCCTGCTTCTCCCTCTCCCACTCACCCCTGCTTGTGTTCCCTCTCTCGCTGTGTCTCTCTCTGTCAAATAAATAAAATCTTTAAAAAAAAAAAAAAGTCGGATGCTTAACTGACTGAGCCACCCAGGCGCCCCATCCTAAATTTGTTTTTTAATTTACATAATTTTGGAACGTTTATAATTCAATACTGTTTTTAAGATCTATGTATTTTACTTTGTCTAGTTTTTGGTGCTAACTCTTCTGTATAGTGTTAGGTAATATCTATGACTGTTCCTGTAGTGAAGATCCTAGGTTTTTTCCAAATCTCTTTTACCACAAACACTGCTATGGTGTACATCCTTCTGTGTGACTCTTTTTAGACTATGTTAGTTACCTATCCGTATAACAAATTACCTCAAATCTTAGTGGCTTAAACAACAAATATTTATTATTTTAGAGTTTCTATGGAGAAATTTAAGAATGTCTTAGTTGTGTGGTCCGGCTCAGAATCTCTCATGAAGTTGCAGTCAAGATGTCAGCCAGGGCTGCAGTCATCTAAAGGCCTGACTAAACTGGAGGATTCACTTCCAAGATGGCTCACTCACATAGTCTGTTTCTCTTGACTGTTGGCAAGAGGCCTCAGTGCTTTGCCACAGGCCTCTCCATGGAGTTGCTTGAATATCTTCATGACAGGGCCGCTGGCTTCTTCCACTGATCCCAGAGAGAAAGAACAAGAAGGAAGAAGGAAGCCATCTATGACATAGTCTCAAAAGCCACACTGCTACTATATTTTCTTTATTAGAAGTGAGTCATTATTAAGTCCAGCCCACATAAAAGGAGATAAATTAAGCTCTACCTTTTGAAGGAATAGAGTCAAATTGTGGGTATATTTTAAGATCACTACATGGCCAGTAAGAAGTTTCAGTGGAATTTTTTCCTAGGAGAAGGATCACTGGATCATAGGGCATTTTTTCCTATTGCTGTTGTAATAAATTTCCACAAATTTGGTGGTTTAACACAGCACTTTATTTTCTTATAGCCCTAGAGGTCAGAAGTCTGAAATGGTTTTCACTGGCCCAAAATCAAAATAGCAGCGTGCTGCACTTCCTCCAGAGGTTATAGGGGAGAACCCATTTCCTTTTTTCTAGCTTCTAGAGGCCACCTGTACTGGCTTCTGGTCCCTTCCTCTGTCTTCAGTGCCAGCAGCATACTAAATCTCTCTCTGACCCTTTACTTCTGTTGTTACATATGCTTCTCTGACTCTGACCCTTCCATCTCCTTAGAAGACCAAGACCCCTTGTGATTACCTTAGGTCCACCTATATAATTCAGGAAAATCTCCCCATGTTAAGACCCTTAACTTAATCACATCTGCAAAGTCCCTTTAACCATATAAAGAGCTTCAGGGATAAGGATGTGGACATCTTCACAGGGCCATTATTCTGTCTACTATTGGTGTATATATACACAGTTCTTTCTTTTTTCTTTAGGCTGAAGTTTTTGAGTTTTAGTTTTTGTGTTTTTTTTTTTTTTTGAGTTATATTTTGGTGAATAATGTTACTTTTTTAGGTAAATTCACATTTTCATTTACCAGATTTATTTAAAGTGTAGTAGTATATAATGTCACTCATATGGTAAATAAATAGAACATTGAAGAATATTAAAATATATTTCCACTAGCTATTTTTAGATTCTCGGTTTTATTATCACTTAACGTGTGTCAGTATATTAGCTACTTCTGAGATAGTTTATAATAGAAAGTGAGAAATGTTAAAGCAGCATGGCCATGTACCTTTTAGGCTTGTTATCACACCGTTTCTGTAGCTACTCTATCCAAACCTCCTCTTCCTCACATTGCGAAATCACCTAGCCACACAATGTGGTTCCCATCCATATTTATGCTCTTACCCCTTCCTTTTTTCCGTGATTCCTCTACACTGAATTTCAGTTAAGTTAAACTGCCGTCTATTCCCCCAAATATACATCATTTTTCCAACTTCTGAACTTTGATTATGCTGTTCTGTTTTCTGAAATACTATCCTCTCACATTTATGTTTATTAGCAGTTATGCCATCTTTCAAGTCCCTTCTTAAATACTTTTACATTCTGAATACTTTTCCTAATTCTCTCAGCAAGGTGTAACTCCCATAGCTTCTATCAGATGTTTTTAAATACAAATTTGCCTTTGAATTGTAGGTAATTTGTATCTTAGCCTGGGTCCCCTGTAAGTCAGAATCTTGAGACAAGACTTTGGGTGAAATACTTTCTTTGGGAAGTGATCCAGGAGTAGAGGACTAAAAGGAGTTAAGTAGTGAAGAGGGACAGCCAGCATTAAGCATATGTTCTCAAGTTGGTCACCACTTTGGACAACTGTGGCTTTATCTGTCAGGACTTTTTGAGGAACCACGTAGAATTGTCCAACCATAGGAAAGAATTATATATACTAGCTTCCATTTCCCTTTAGTCGAGGATTGCTCCATCAAATGTTCATTCTTTTATAGGTTGTACATGCATGAATGTTGGGGACCTATACTGGGGTATCTCTAGGACAAAATGCAAAAGATACCCGGTGCAGCTAATGTACCATCAGTTTACATCTGCAGTGAGCTGATTGATGCACCAATGACTAGAGTCAAAGGAAGCCAAGAGAATGTAAGGTGGGACACAAGTATCTGATATATTTGTATACTGACCCAATATACCCTTCCTAATGGAATATTACTCCTTTGCTAGATAATAAGATACTTGAGAATAAGGAATATGTCAACTTATCTTTCCTCCTAGTCTTGTAAGGCTCTTGTGATGGAGTACCACAGACTGGTGGTTATAGAAATCTATTCCCTCACAGTTCTGGAGGCTAAAAGTCCAAAATCAAGGTGTCCTTAAGGTTGGTTCCTTCTGGAGACAATGAGGGAGAATCTGTCCATGCCTCTCTCCCCAGCTCCTGGTGGTTGCTGGCAATCTTGGGCATTCCTTTGCTTGCATCTCTCTTACTCCAGTCTTTGCCTCCATTGTCACATGGTGTTTTCCCTAGGTCTCTGTGTCCATTTCTTCACATAGCCTTCCTTTAAGGATACCAGTCATTGGATTTAGGGCCCACCCTAATCCAGTAAGACTTTATCTTAACTTGATTATATGTGTGAAGATCCTCTTTTCAAATAAGGTCACTTTTCAGAGATACTAGGGGCCAGCTACCTATGACTCAACATATCTTTTTGGGGAACACAATTCAAGCTACAAAGTCTCCTTATAATATGTGTATGGTGTCTTGTGAATAATAAGTCCTCAAATGTTCGTTGATTTGAATTGTATAGCCACAGAGAGAAATCCATCATCTTACTATTTTAATGGGAAAGTCATCTTAGACATTCTTTGAATTTGTACCCCTGTTTTCTCTCCTTTGCCCCCCGTGGCTGATAAAGCACTACTTCAGTTTATTCTTGCATGTATTTGTCTTTTTGTGGCTATCATAGAATAAAGCATTTTGGGAATTACAAAAGCTAAGTATTCAATAATAAACCTTGTCTTAAAGGTGGAGAAACAAAACTCACTAAAGTAAAATGGAATAGTTAGAGAATAGGTAAGCCAAGTTTTGTGGTATTTACTGTATAGTCAACAGAGACTCATTATTGGCTGGAAAGGACAGGAAGGTTTTATGTAAGGCAACAGAACTGGGCCTTAAAGGATGGAGATACGTTAGCAAAGCAGAGGAAAAAGGATGGGGTATTCAAAAAGGAGATGGATTATGAACAAAAGTACAAAATAATCTGTACGGAATAATGACGAGGGACTTGAGGAGAGACTTTATATTGAGACCTAATAGAAAATAAGTTTGGAAGGTAGACTGTCATCAGGTATAACAGGTCATGAAAGCCACATAGCGGTAGTATTATATTATATGGTCTTTCAAAGCATGAGCATTGGAAACAGATAGGAGTTTGAATTCTGGCTTAACAACTTGATTTGTATTCTTAGGAAAGTTATTTAGCATTTTGAAATCTAACTCTAAAATGGTAAGTGATACCTGCCTCACAATTTTAAGAGTAGATGAGATATATATATAAATACACACACACACAACACACACACATATGTAGGGCACTTATACTACATAGCATATTGTAAGTATGCAATAAATGGTAGGCTTTCTAAATTTCACATGCCAAATACAAAGAAAAGCACATGTATAGGGGATTTAAATGATAGAACTTTTTATACTTTTTCCTTTTTTTAAAATTTCAGTGGGATATTTATGAAAATTAATCATGTTCTTGGCTACGAGACAAACCTTAAAAAAATTCCAAATAATAGCAGTTTTGTAGACAGCAGTCTCCAGTCTAATAAATAAGAAATTAGTAGCAATAAAAAAATGCCTCAAAAGTCATCTTATACACCTAATAATTAAGAAGGGTCTTCCAGGTACCCCCTAGATCAAAGAGGAAATCTTTTTCTTTTTTTTAAGATTTTATTTATTTATTTGACAGAGAGAGACACAGCAAGAGAGGGAACGCAAGCAGGGGAGTGGGAGAGGGAGAAGCAGGCTTCCTGCGGAGCAGGGAGCCCGATGTGGGGCTCGATCCCAGGACCCTGGGATCATGACCTGAGCCGAAGGAAGACGCTTAATGACTGAGCCACCCAGGCGCCCCTCAAAGATGAAATCTATTGAAATTATAAATTATCAAGAAATAAATAAAGAGGAAAACACTTCTATGTAAAATGTGAAAAATGAACAAACTAGTAAAATCATGAACAAGTACGGTTTATTGCAGGAACAGAAGAGGATGGGTCAAAATAAGAAAATCTTATAATTGACAGCAACAAATTAAAAGAAAAAACTATATAGTTCTATGTTATATCAAAAGGTGTTGTAGGAGCGCCTGGGTGGCTCAGTCGTTAAGCATCTGCCTTCGGCTCAGGTCATGGTCCCAGGGTCCTGGGATCGAGCCCATATAGGGCTCCCTGCTCAGCGGGAAGCCTGCTTCTCCCTCTCCCACTCCCCCTGCTTGTGTTCCTGCTCTCACTCTCTCTCTGTCAAATAAATAAATAAAATCTTTAAAAAAAAAAAAGGTGTTGTAAAAACATTTAGAAACTACTCCTAATAAAAACTTAAAGGAAGGGACGCCTGGGTGGTTCAGTTGGGTCATGATCCCAGAGTCCTAGGATCTAGCCCCATGTCAAGCTCCCTGCTCAGCGGGGAGTCTGTTTCCTCCTCTCCCTCTGCTCCTCCCCCTGCTCGTGCTCTCTCTCTCTCTCTCTCTCTCTCTCTCAAATAAGTAAATAAAATCCTTTAAAAAAAAAAAAACTTTAAGGAAAATACCTAAAAAGTATTTACGGAAATCTTAAGAGTAAGACTATTTATATATGTATATATGGTGACACACTGAACCATTCCTATATCAGGGATAAGATCACTATTCAACATTATTTTGAAGTTTCCAGGTAACTGTTAAGAAAAAGAAACGAGGTGTAAATACTGGGAAAGAAGAGACAAAATGACCTTTAATTATAAATTATATGATTATAGCCAGAAAATCCACAAGAAAAACTATTAGAACTAATGGGATAATTTGAAAAGGTGGGTACATAAGGGTTATGTATTAAATAAAATCAGTAGCTTTTATCTGTACTAGCAGTATCTGGCATGGAATGGTGGTGTTTATTCACAACAAAAAAACCCAGAAATAAATTTGATAAAGCATAGAACCTTCTCTTGAAAAAAACTAGAAAATTTGATTGAAGGACCTGAATTATTCATGACACAGAGAGCTAAGATTTAGTACGATAGAAATGTAATCTGTCTCAAATTAATATAAATGTATGCAGTGACAGTTTTAAGTATACATGAGAATTTAGCATATGATAAATACATTTCTGTTCAGTGGAAAGGAAATGTTTAATAAGTAGTGCTGGTGTAATTGGTTATCCATATGAGAGACAATAAAATTAAAGCACTATACTCATACCATATATAAAAATAGAAATTCTATGTGAATTAAAGACCTTAATGTAAAAATAGAATTTCTGATGCCAGCTAGTAAATTAATCACTTGTATTTATCACTTCTTTCTCCTAAGACCCCATTTAAGTGATGGTAAAAAAAAAAATTTAAAGATATGTACTTAAAATACCATAGAGTGAGAGGGAGCCAAATAGAGATTTCCAACAAATTTCTGGAAGATGAAGAAATCATGGAAATTAAAAATGATTGCTGAAAGTTAATCAAGGACCTAAGACTTCCTAGTTCTCTGTTCTTTCCAGCATAGCAGGTTACTTCCTGTTATTTAGAAGTGAAATAAAGGGGCCTCTGGGTGGCTCAGTCGTTAAGCGTCTGCCTTCAGCTCAGGTCATGATCCCCGGGTCCTGGGATTGAGCCCCACATGGGGCTCCCTGCTCCGCGGGAAGCCTGCTTCTCCCTCTCCCATTCCCCCTGCTTGTGTTCCCTCTTGCTGTGTCTCTCTCTTGTCAAATAAATAAATAAAATCTTTAAAAAAAAATAAAAGTGAAATATTAATCTTGAAAATTTTTAATAGCCTTTGAAATTATTTGTCATACCTTTGGGTGTTGAAAAGCCAGAATTGGGAATTCATGCTTTGGGCCAGGGGTCAGCAAACCACTGCTGTTTTTGTAAACTAGGTTTTATTGGAACATGGTCATGCCCACTTTTTTTTTTTTTTAGATTTTATTGAGAGAGAGAGAGAGTGCACTCAGTGAGGGGAGGGGCAGAAGGAGAAGGAGAGAGAATCTCAAGCAGACTCTCTGCTGAGCCCAGAGCCCAATGCTGGGCTTGATCCCAGGACCCAGGACCCCGAGATCATGATCTGAGCCAAAATCAAGAGTTCGACACCAACTGAGCCACCCAGGCGCTCCTGGTCGTGCCCATTTATTTATGTATTATCTGTGGCTGCTTTTGTGTTAGAAGCAACAAAGGTAGATGTGACAGAAGTCATAGGGCCCGTAAAGCCTTTTTTATTACCTGACCTTTGCAGAAAATGTTTACCAGCCTCTGTTTCACATAATTTTGGTGGCCATCTAGGAGCTTGACCTTACTTGGGATGGGCTTGGATGGAGCCTATCCAAATTAAGTAGCCATTTGCAGAATGTAAGGAAGGAAGAAGGAGTAGGCAAAGAATATAGCAGATTAGAAACTGCACATCATGACTTATTGGGTCTTAGCAGAGAATAGGAAGAGAAGTAGAATGGAGGATAAGAACCTGCATTGGTTGTTAAATAAAGAGAAAATAATTAAAAATAGGTGAGGTGCTCTGCTTGGAATTAAAATTTTTTTTCGGTATATTGATTTTTTTTATCTAACTTGTTAAATTTTCATATTTAAGATTTTTCTGGTGTGCCTGGGTGGCTCAGTCAGTTAAGCATCTGCTTCAGCCCAGGTCATGATCCCAGAATCCTGGGATCATGTCCCACTTTGGGCTTCCTATTTCTCTCTCTCCCTCTCCCTCTGCCACTTCCCCCTGTTTGTGCTCTCTCTGTCAAATAAATAAATAAAATCTTTAAAAAAAAGATTTTTCTGTTTTGTTTCTGCCTTTCCAATCATTATTCTTTCTAGTAATTTACTGTGCTAATTAGGATTTCCAAGATTATGTTGAATAAAAATGTTTAATAGTAGACATCCTTATCTTGTTCTTGATTTTAAAAAGAATGTCTCAGATGCCTGGGTGGCTCAGTTGGTTAAATGTCTGCCTTCTGCTCAGGTCATGATCCCAGTGTCCTGGGATCGAGTTCCCCATTGGGCTCCCTACTCAGCGGGGAGTCTGCTTCTGCCTCTGCCTCTCCCCTCGTGCACTCTTGCTCTCACTCTTTCTCTCTCAAAAATAAATAAAATCTTTTAAAAAATTTAAAATAAAAGAATGTCTCCAGCATTTCACTATTAAAAATGTTTACTGGGTGCCTGGGTAGCTCAGTCGGTTAAGCATCTCCTTCAGCTCAGGTCATAATCCCAGGGTCCTGGGATCGAGTCCCGCATCCCGGGCTCCTTGCTCAGTGGGGAGCCTGCTTCTCCCTCTGCCTGCCCCCCCCAGCTTGTGCTTGCTCTCTCTCTCTCTCTCTCTGACAAATAAATGAATAAAATCTTAAAAATAAATAAAAATGTTTACTGTACCTTTTTTGCAGTTTCCCTGTTTCCAGTTTATTAAGAGTTTTTATCTTGAATAGCTAATGACTTTTATCAAATGTTTTTTCTTTGTCTATTGAGATGATCATATGATTTTTCTTATTTAGTATTGTATTTTTTTTAGATTTTATTTATTTATTAGAGATTGCGTGCACAAACACACGAGAAGGGGGAGGGGCAGAAGGAGAGGGAGAAGCAGACTCCCTGCTGAGCAGGGAGTCCAAGTAAGGCCTCCATCCCAGGACCCTGGGATCATGACCTGAGCCAAAAGTGGACGCTTAACCAACTGAGCCACCCAGGCACCCCTTTTCTTTAGTATTTTAATGTAGTGAATGACATATAAATGATCTAATGTTAAGCTATCCTTGCATTCATAGAATAAACTCAGCCTGCTTCTGTTGTAGTTTCTTTACTGTATACTAATGTATTGTTTCCTGAAACTTTGTTCAGGATTTTTATATCAACATTCATAATATTAGCCCTTAATTATTTTCACACTACCTTTGACTTTCATATCACGATTATATTGGCCTCATTGAATGCATTAGGGAATATTTCCTATTTATTTCTATTCCTGGGAAAGTTTTTATAAGGTCAGAATGATTTGTTTCTTAAATGTTTATTTTCTTTGTGTGTTGGGAGGAGAAGGGAGAAGATATTTAACTACTGTTCTAATTTTTCAGTAGTTACAGAACTGTTAAGATTTCTTATTTCTTCTTAAATCAGCCTCCCCGATCCCTCGCATTTTGTTCAAGTTCTTTGTTTGGTCTCGTCTGTCTGTGTAATCCTATTTAGCCTTTTCAAAGAACCAACTTTTTGCTTTGATCTTCAAACTACCAAAGGGTAATCAATAAAAAGGAAGGCTGCTTCTCAACAGACCTCAGGCCTTTTATTTCTAGAGGCAGTGACTGTATTTTTGCATATCCTTTCAATGACATTTTTTATCCTTACACAGTTCTTTTATTTTTGGTATAACAGGATGGACCATTTGAGTAGTGACCTGCACTCTTTCTTTCTTTTTCTTTCTTTCTTTCTTTCTTTGCTTTTTTCTTTCTTTCTTTTCTTTTTCTTTCTTTCTTTCTTTCTTTCTTTCTTTCTCTTTCTTTCTTTCTTCTTCCTTTCTTCCTTCCTTCCTTTTTTTTTTTTTTTTGCCTTTTTTTCTTAATCAACCTCATTCTTTTTAATGCCAATGTAGTATTCCACTGCATGGTTGTATCCTACTTACTTAAAAGTAGTTATGCTTTTATACCAAATAAAAACCTCCCCATTTGCTTGAATTAACCTGATATAGTAGTAACAGACATCATCACTTCAGAGAACTCCTTGAGAGGGTATATTCCATTTAAATATCTTTAATTAAAAAACAAAACTGTTTTCATAATTTAAATGCCATAAACGTTTAAATCTCTGTTCCTTTTGCAGTTTACCTTAGTATGTAGTATGAGGAGTAGATGTAATTTTATCCTGTTTCTTATGGCCACCCTTTTGCCTAATGCCATTTATTTAAAGTCCATCTTTTCACACATATTTGAGATACTACCTTCATTATGACTAAATTTACATATATTTACTTCTGGATTTATGTGTGTGTGTGTGTGCATGCATGTGTTCCCATGATTGATCTAGTCATATGACAGTATCATAGGTTTTAAAAACTTTTGTATTTTTGAAATAACTTTGGACTTAAAAAAAGAGTTGGAAAAATAGAACAGTAAGTTTCTGTATACCCTTCACTCAGCTTCCCGGCTTCCCCTAATGTTAACATCTTACATATCAGGACTAAGAAACTAATTTATTGGTACAATGCAGTTAACTATATAATGTTTTATTTATAAAGGCTTTGTACAGTATTTTAGTATGTGGTAGGTCTATTCCTTCTCTTCTCTTTTCATACTTTGCCTTTTTTGCTTGTTTTTCCAAATGTCTAGCTGCAGAAAACAAAATGAAAACAAATCTTACATAGCATATTTATTGGGACTGCATAAGATTTATAAATTAACTTGGGGGGAAATGACATCTTCATGATACTGAATCTTTATGTACATGAACAAGGTATGTTTATAGTTTTCCTCATATATGTTTTGGACTCTTTTGTTCAGTTTATGCCTAAGTGTTTTTTACTTCTAAAAATTATAAATAGGACCTTTCCTAAAAGGAAACTTCCATTTCATCCTCTATCTGATTTCTCTTTGCACATAAAGGAAAGATTTATGTATATTTTGGACTTTGCTAAATTACTCAACTATCTTATTATAGTAATATTTAGTTAATTCTTTGGGATATTCTAGGTATATAATTATGTCATCTGCCAGTAGTATTCCTTTCTTTTTTTTTTTTTTTAAGATTTTATTTATTTATTTGACAGAGAGAGAGAGACAGCGAGAGAGGGAACACAAAGCAGGGGCAGAGGGAGAGGGAGAAGCAGGCTTCCCACTGAGCAGGGAGCCCGATGTGGGGCTCGATCCCAGGAACCTGGGATCATGACCTGAGCTGAAGGCAGACACTTAATGACTGAGTCACCCAGGCGCCCCAGTAGTATTTCTTTCTAACTTCATTCTTTAATTGTGCTGACTAGTATAATGAGTAATAGTGGTAAAAATGGGCTTCCCCTGACTTTAGGAATAGATCTACTGTTTCCACATTAAGTATGGTGCTGGCTTTCCAGCTGATATGGATCATATTAAAGAAGAGTCCTTTTAAATTCAGTATTCTCAACAAGAGTGGGCATTGACTTTGTAGAACATCTTTTCACCATCTTTGGCATAATTATATTTTTTTCTGTGTAGATCTATTAGCCTGTTGAATGATATTGATTTTCTAATAGTGATTTTTATTGGAAATTTTGGATTTTCTATCTCTTTGGGGTTAGTTTTGATAAATTACATTTTCTAGAAAGTTAAGTTTTCAAATTTATTTGCATACAGTTGAACAAAGTAGTCTTAAGATTCTTTTGCTTTCTTCTCTTTCTGTTGGTATTTTTCTCTTATTGCCATCTAAAAGTGCTAGCAAATATGTATTTTTTAATCCATCAAAACAAAACAGTAAAAATAGTTCCACTAATTAAAAAAAAGTGATCCCAAACTTCTTAATTATTAATAATAATGATAACTCCAAATTTAATTCTGATTGAATATTCTCTTGCCAGCCTGAAACTTTTTTTCCTACTTGCATTAATTTCTTAGGATACTTGTAAATTTGTTTTTCAGTGAACATTTGAATAAAAGTCTAAATAAGAGTCCCTTTGCTTTCTTTTCCCCTACCCTACTCTTACGGGGTGAGGGTCTCTTTAATGGGCATCTTGACACTACAGAAAAACAAATTGGGATGTTTGCATACTCTGATGAAAGTGAAAGATTAAGAGATTTTCCCCATTTCATGAGATAAATTTTGATTTTTTTGAATGTTGACTGACTTGCAGTTAAGATACATTTCATATGAAATTCTAATGATTGCATAAAATGCACTCTAATGTAAATTTATGATTTCTCAAATTTTGCATAAAGCAGTTTTGAGTTAGGGAAGGGTGGACAACATCTTAAAAGGGTGCAACATCTTAAAAGGATATAGGAAATATATTACTCCATGAAACATCTTTTTCCCATCAAATTAAATACCCTGCTTTCTAGAGCAGAAATGACTTTAATGCTTGTGATTCTGGAGTTGGGGGGGGGGAGAAAAAAATGTTCAGATGTTTTAATTGTCCATTTGAAGGGTTGGATTTTTCCCCCTCAATAAAGAGCACTTCGTCTATGCTCATTTTGCTCATCCGGCTCTTTCTGTGATTGTGTAAGGTTATAACCTGCATATCTTTTTTTTTTTTTTAAGATTTTATTTTATTTGTCAGAGAGAGAGAAAATGTGTACAGCAAGGGGAGCAGCAGGCAGAGGGAGAAGCAGACTCCCCGCTGAGCAGAGAGCCCGATGCGGGACTCGATCCCAGGATCCTGGGATCATGACCTGAGCTGAAGGCAGCTGCTTAACCAACTGAGCCACCCAGGCGTCCCTATAACCTGCATATCTTAACATACCTGTGTATACCTGTCTCTTTCTCTGTGTTACTACCTTTTATATTGTTTTATTATTTTATTGCAAAATTGCCTGTTAAAATTTTATTTGAAGTAAAGAATTTCAGGGCTTGCATTATTAAGTTCTGTCAGATCCCCACTTCTGTTACATAGTTTTTAATGTGCTGTATATTTTCAGACCTGCTTGTTAATGGGATGACGTAAAGCAGATAAATGATCATACCTATGAATTTCTCCTTCATTTTTGAAATGTCTCTATCCTTTTCAAGTAGCAGAATTACTTCTTTACCTCTTGTCCCTTGGTCAGGGGGTAGAAACTTTTAACAATAGATTGAAATTAGGTCTTACTAAGGAAGATATGTTACATGTGTACTTTTATAACATAATTTATATTTACATAGCACTTTTCAGCCTGCCTTCTTCCTTACTTCTAACAGTATCCCTGTAAATTATATTTGTTCAGGTAGTAGATAACCATTTTACAAACGGTGAAATGAATTAAAATGAAGGGGCAAAGTAAACCATGACCAATCCTAAAATTAAGACTTGTGTCTCCAAACACAAATCTAGTTCTCATTGTTTTCAATCATAAAGACTTTTGTGAGTGATTGCCCACCTCCCAGGACTCACTTCCTCCTCAGATGACGGTGGGTTGCATCAGATTTATCATTAACTCATTGGAGACGTAGCTAGACCTGAGTCCTTCCATTTCCCTTGTTAAAGGCCTTCATTTGCTAAGCTCCAATACTGTCATGACTAGCCAGTGTTAAACCTGTCTGCCTTATTTTGCGTAGTGGATTTTATTACAGAAGCACTTTCTTATGTCAAGATCTTTAAGTATTGTTTATAAAAAAAAAAAAACACTTTTGTAATGCTTTTTAGGTCTAAAAGAGTTAAGATAGAATTTTATTTATTCCAAATTGAGTTTGGGATTAAACTAAAAAGAGAATCTGGGTCTTCTGAACTTGGTTAGTCTTAATCTAACTCCTAGCATTCTCTGATTCATGCTAAGGACCTCTTACTACCTGACCATCTTCTCTTTCTTTTCTCCCTCTTCTTTGATACACTGATACAATTAATTGCCAGACTCTGCCTCACTTCTCTTTGATAATTTCTGCTTCTAAACTGATCCATTTTCTTTAAGTGTCTTTTGGCCTCAGTTCTGAGCACAGTGGGTCCCAAGACCACATAACGCTATAGCATGGCCTATTATATTCATCTTTTTTAATAAATGTAGTAGAACTTTATTGTAGTAATTCTTACTTATCATCTTCCTATTAAAAAGATTGAAGTCTCAAGCTAATGCTCTCCTTTGTATCCATTTTGTTAAATGGCTGCCTTTTTAATGAGGCCTTCTTGAAAGTTCAGAACTACTTCACCATGGATGATATCTAAGACTAGCCTTCTGTCAAAGTGATAGAATGTAATACCCAATCTCATTAATTCATTCTGGCTTTAAAATAATGTAACTTGAACAAAATCCATAAATAATATTACCAGTATGAACTTATTATCAATGATTACATTTCATTACATAAGTTTTACCTGTAAGACCAGTTAAAGTATCTTTAAAAACTTGAAAAAAATTCTAGCCTGACAGAAATCTCATCTACCTGTGAAAAGGAAAATGTAGTCAAGCACTACTGAGGTTCTCTTCTATTTTAGTTCTCCTTGTCTTCAGCTAAGACTCTAGTGTTTCATCCTCTTAGAATGATAATGCTGCTTAAACAATATTGTTATTAAATGTCTCCAGAGTTTTGTTTCTTTATCCCTTTCTTTGTAAACAAGCAGCCACAATATTTTTAGTAGTGAATTTCAAAATCCTTTTTAACCTTATAGGTCCAAGGGTAGCCAAGGATGGCTGCAGCTTCATATGATCAGTTGTTAAAGCAAGTTGAGGCACTGAAGATGGAGAACTCAAATCTTCGACAAGAGCTAGAAGATAATTCCAATCATCTTACAAAACTGGAAACTGAGGCATCTAATATGAAGGTATCAAGACTGTGACTTTTAATTGTAGTTTATCCATTTTTATCCAGTGTTCCCTTCTGTAAAGTTGGGGTTAGATACTTTGCTTACTTAAAAGTGTATTTTACGTTAAGCAGCAATATGTAAACTCTTTCTTGCAAAGTTAGCATGTATATTTTGAACAAAATGTATTAAATTAATCCAGTGAATCATAGAAAGAAAAATTGTAAAAACCCAATGGCTAGTTAATTTGTTCTTAGTTACTTTTAAGCTTAAAAATAAGAGACCAACTTTAGTATCACTATACTGAGGTGGGGTGTTCTGCATAATTCATAGAAACTAGTTTCACTACTTTAGAATATATCTCAGTTATTAAATATAGTCTTCCTCCCCAGCTCTCCCAGATCTTGTCGCCACTTAAGTGCCGCAATGATAAATGATCAAGAAAAACAGAATGCCCTACTGGGAACAGTCCAGAACTGAAAGTCAGTACCTGGTCCTATTCCTTGTTTTGCCACAAGCCGAGCTGTATCACCTCTAGGTACCCTTCTGGACTTAAGGTGCCTTATTTGGAAAATACAAGTATCACACTAGCCTAGATGATTTCCATGGCTCCTTCAAGTCCTGAAATTGGTTTGCCGAATACCATTGAAAAGTTGTGATAACCTCCAAGGAAAGTTATAAAATATTCAGTCTGCAGTGGGGTAGATATGTTCTAATTTCAGAATAATTGAGGTTAAAATTTTAGCCGTTTTAATTTCCAGTACTTAGGTAGATTCCGTTCTCACTGAACTTAATAACTTTGTAGATTTGGAGATTCATCAACAAAACTGTTAACCTCTTTCTCTTTTAAAAGTTCTTCCTGCTTTGTGTTATTTCTGCCCCTTGGCTGTTTAGCATCTGGGTGCCTGATGCTAGTCTTCCTGTCTGTTCACTACTCTCTTATTCCTTATTCATTGCCTATTTTCTTCTCGTTCTTTTTCTGTGCATTTTGAGGTCTCCCTTATTCTTCAAGCTTCTGTACATCACTGAACTATTTTTGCTCCCCTTTTACTCTTTATTGTCAATATCATAACAGCTCAACCTTTTACTCATATATACTATTCTTTCTACCCATAAATCTTTTCTACTCTAATTACCTATTTCTGTGGTTAAAAACTGTCCTCAGTGAAGACAAATCTCCAAGATACCTACCTCCAGTCCTTTCGGAAATAAGGTAGACTTTAAGAAAACATGTTTTCTCACCACAAACTGTGGGTGACCTTAAAAACAGCCAAATCAGTTATCTAATATTAAAAAAGAATAGTTTGCTATTTTAACACTGATCAACACAATATATCTAAAATTATTGTACATGGCATGTGGTTTTAAAAGTTTAAAGATAAAAAGAGTAAAATTCCCAACAGGACTACTCTTTCATCTACTTTGGGAGGTATATTTTGCAAAGAATTCCTCTTGGCAGGCCTATCTGGATGTTTTATAGTGCACAGTTTTGAGATCCGTTTTAAGTTTTTGCTTAACTACTTGAACAAATTCAAAATTTATTTTTGGGAGATATTTTAACCTACCCTTAGACCCATCTCCATGCTGAATAGAAATGTCTTGGAGTAAAAATACAAGTTAGACCCTTAAATTTCTACAATGGAATATCGGGTTGACCACTTATCCATGTGATGTATCATATTGTACACCATGAATATTGACACTTATGTCTGAATTCAACCATGAATTGATAATTACTCAGCAAGTGCTTCTGCAGACATCCTTGCAAAGCCATCCACTTACTTCTTTAGGATTGGGCATATGGTATCATAGCAGTTACAGCTTTATAATGAAATTACTTATGTATCTCTCCTTAAGAGGATTTAAGCTCTTCAAGAGCAGGAACCATGACCATTTGTTTTGTCTTAGAATATTGATTTGTGAAAAGACACTTGGAAACATTGGCACTTCCCACATTGGATTAGTTAATCCAAAACAATGGTTATTTACCCAAAATCACATATTATTCTTTGGAATACATTATGTAATCTTGAATCCTGTTTCCTGCTCATTAACCTGTTTGCCCCAAAGAAAGGCAAGGTGGGTCCCTTTCAACTAGGTAATGTAAGGATTTCTGAAATTTATGCAGTAGTACCATCTAGTGGCAAAAAAGAATACTGTTTTCCTGTTGATTACAAGGCATTGATACAAATAAACTATAAAAATATTTTGTGTGTGTGTGACAGGGAAATATGCGTACAACTAATTAGGGAAATGTGAACCCTCTGTATTTGAAAACATTAAGGAAGTGTTTATTTTTTGGGTATAATGATGGCATTGCAGTTGTGGTTAGAAAGAATCCCTGTTTAAATATATATCTGAATTATTTATAGAAGAAGTAATATGATGTCTGAGATTTATTTTCCAAATGAATTTGAGTCAGGGAAGGGAATAGAGGAAGTGGGTATGGATATAGATGAAACAAGATCATGAGTTGATCATTATTGAGGTGGGATGTGAGGATACATGGGAGATTGCTATAATATTCTCTATACTTAGGTTTATGTTTGACATTATCTACAGTAAAAATATATTAAAATTAAATAGAGATTTCATGGGATTTAGATGACCTGGAATTAGATAAATGCAGGAATTGTAGCTTAAATTTAAAAGAAATTACATACTGTACTTTTTAATTTGGGGGCTAGAACTCAACTTGATTTACTTTAAAATGCTGAGCATAGCAACAAAAACATGGTCATGTAGAGATGTTAAGCATTTAAACTGAGAGATGTCCTGGTATTAAAAAAAATTATCTCTAGGTAAATTAGTAATGAACTATTTATGTCTTTGTTGTATTTTGACAGAATGAAATTTTATAAATTGTTTTATAACTGCAAAATCATATACATGTAGAATATCTTATTTTCAGAGTGTAAGAAGAAATTAGAAATAAAAGTTCAGATTGACACATTTCATAATTTATTTTGAAGATTTAATTATCAAATATACTAGTATTTGGTAATGAAAAGAATCTATAACTGATATAATGGCAAAAACAGAAGTGGATCAAGTAGCAGGCTCCCTGAATGACACAGTTGCTCATTGATAAATATTTTCTTTTCACTGATATCACCACAGAACATTTCATCTCTAATAAATAATCCTTTAATGTTTCTAAACTCTTAAAATATTTTAAGAAATAATGTGTGGTTATATAATGTAAATAACTAATTTTTTAAATCCAAACTTCCAGGATTTATAAATACAAATGAATATTCTCTCCTTCAAAATTACATATTAATTTTAAAAGCTGCCATTTCTCAAAACATTTTTTTGAAGATTTTATTTATTTATTTGACAGAGAGAGACACAGCAAGAGAGGGAACACAAGCAGGGGGAATGGGAGAGGGAGAAACAGGCTTCCTGCTGAACAGGGAGCCCGATGCGGGGCTCGATCCCAGGACCCTGAGATCATGACCTGAGCCAAAGGCAGATGCTTAACAACTGAGCCACCCAGGCACTCCTCTCAAAGCATTTTTTAAAATATTTTATTTGGAATTACTTGGCAGTTGTGTCGCATTTTTTAAAAAAACTCTTTGAAATTGAGGACTATTTCTTTTAGGTTGAATGCAGTACTCAGCTCCAGGGAATCATTCCTACTGCAACAACTAAAAAACACTGGATAAAATACAAAAATCATACTTTAAAAGACGTTGGAGAACAGAACTGTGGAGTCATCGAGGACTGTATTAACTAAACTTGATAAGAGGAAAGAGCCCTTTCTAGAATAACTGACATTGCTGGTGATTTTCTTCCCCAGGGATATTTGTTAATTCTGAGCACAGGCTGCTGTTCATTGCTGGCACAAGCAGGACTCCACTGGAAGAAAGAAACTGTTGTAGGTCTTGACAAACATGTGGCCAGATGTGAAGTATTGACATTTTTAGAGGAACCCCAAATGCATGGCTAGTTTTCCCCATGGAACATTGGTTGAGTCTTGTGAAGGATGCTAGGGACAGACTGGGAAAGCTAAATGTTACAAGACAAAGTCCTGCTATGGGAAAGGCACATTACTTTCACACAAGAGGGCTCCTTCTGAAGACATTTACCATATTTTTAACTTTGTGGAGTAGGAAATTAAAGACCCAAGCTCACTACCTTCAAAAGATAGAACTTTTAGGGCTAAGGAGTCAGGCACCACCTGAGAATAAGGCAAAGTTAAATATTCTATAATCTTGCAGTGCTTGAGAGACACAGACTCACCAGACGGAAGGGGCCTGTATTAAACGTAGCTGGTTTTCCTTTCAAGATAAATATCAGATTTGAGGTCTGTAGAGGGTAGTACGCTAAGGGCTGAGGAGACAGAAACCTGTATTATTTTCAGTCTAATTTTAGAGACACATTCACAGAACTTGGCAAGTCAAATCAGATGTGAATTTTGCTTGAACTGCACCTGCAGCCCATTTTTAGTTCCTGACTGGATGGAGGAGGTAAGACCCCAATGGTGGAAAGGGCAAACTCTAAAGGAAAATATATCTTAAGTCTCTCTTTTTCTGTATACATAATGATTGGCATACAGCTAAAAGTTCCAAGAAATAGGAAAATGAGTGATCATTAAGAGAACAAATAGTTAATAGAAGCAAATCCAAAGGTGATCTAGATATTGGAATTAGCAAAGATTTTAACTATTATAAATGTCTTAAAAAAATATGAATAAAATGGATGACAATTCAGAAAATTTAGACAAAGAATTGTTATCTATAATAGTCTAAAACCAAAAAATAGTTTTACTAATAATTTATTAGATGGGCTTGTAAACACAGAATTAATAAACTAGTGAGAAGATAAATCTATAGAAAATATCCATACTGAAGCACAGAAAGATAAAAAAAGGGAATAAAAACAGTATGGGGGCGCCTGAGTGGCTTAGTTAAGGGTCTGACTCTTGATTTTGGCTCAGGTCAGGGTCTCAGGGTCATGAGATTGAGCCTTGCACTCAGTGGGAAGTTGGCTTGAGATTCTCCCTCTCCCTCTGCCCCTCACCCCTGCTTGTGAGTGTGTGCGCACACGCACTCTCTCTCTCTCTGGCTCTAAAATAAATATTTTTTTTAAAAAACGGTACGTAAGAGTTATGAGGGACACAGGCAAATAGATACAGGCAAATCTGAAGTGTCAGAAGGGGCAGGGATAGAAAATGGAGCAAAAGTAATATTTAAAGAGATAGTGGCTGAGAATTAGTGTAAAGTTGCAAAGTTATTAAGACAGTGTGGTAATAGGTTAGACTAGTTGACTAGCAGAAATAGAGTGGAGAAAAGTAGCTGCATATATGGGGTTACTTGATTTATGACCAAGGCATCCCTGCATTTCAGTGGGGAAAAGGGGGTCTTTTCAATAAGTGGTACAGGAGCAATTAAATATTTGCATAAAGAAAAAGAAAAAAAAGGATCTCAGAGCCCTACCTCATAATATATGCAAAAATTAATTCAAGATGGATTATAGACCTAAGTGTGAAAGACAAAATAGTGGCTTCCAGAAGGAAACATGGAGAACAGCTTCATGTTTTTAGGTAGGCAAAGATTTCTTAAACAGAATGACAAAGCACTAAACATAAAAGAAAAAACTGATACATTAAAACCAAGATCTTTTGTAGTGCTTTTAAAAGCAGATACAAGATAATATCTTTGTGACCTTGGGATAGGCAAGATTTCTTAGGACACATAAAGGACTAAACATAAAAGAATAAAGATGTAAAATGGACTTCACCAAATTAAAAACTAAATTTAAATTAAAATCTTTTCAAAAGACTTCATTAAGAAAATGAAAAGGCAAGCCATGGACTGGAAGAAAATGTTTATAATACATTTATCTAACAGAACTCAGTACAGAATATATAAAGAATTTTTGCAAACCAATAACCAAAGAAAGTCCAATTTTTAAAATATGGCCAAAGTTTGTAAAGACAATTCAAAAAGGGAGATAAATGGCCAGTAAGCACATAAAAGGGATTCTATATCCTTCATCATCAGGGAAATACAAATGTTATTTCTCTTCACTCAAATCGCTAAAATTTAAAAGACTGATCATGCCAACTGTGGAACATCAGGATGCTCATACATTGCTGGTAGGAGTATAAAATAGTACAGCCACATTGGAAAACAATTAGGCAGTTTCTTTTAGAGTTAAATCCTATGACTTAGCATTCAGACTCCCAGATATGTACTCGAGAAGTGAGTACATATGTTCACTAAAAGATACGTGCAAGAATGTGCATAGTAGCGTTCTTCATAATGGCCTATAACATGTAACAACCAAAATGCCCATCAAGAGGATAAAGGATAAATCAATTAGGATATATTCATATGGTGGACTACTACACAGCATTAAAAAACAATTAACTGATACATACAACAGCATGGGTGAATCTCATATTTGGTGAGCAAAAAACATGAGACACAAAAGACTGTATGTTGTATGATTCCATTTATATGAAGTTCACAAACATGCCAAATTAACTGAAAGTCTTTAAAAAAAATTTTAAACCTTAAATTTCAATAATTTTATTTACCTTTATGGTTACAACTTTTATCAATAGATTTCTAACAATATGTATAGAAACTTTTTTTTAAAACTCTTAATACAAATTGTGCATATTTAATATTTTTTAAAATTAGGAAGTAGGGACAAAAAGCTACCACATCACCCATTAAAAATCCTTTTTGTATTCTTTTTTAAATCAGAGGTAACCTTTGACAGTGTATATATTTTTCTCTCTGAACATTCTGTGCAGGCATGCATTTGATGGGATTATATTTTGCAGCATGCTGTTTAAAACTTTAATATATCGTCATAATCTTTTCATATCATTAAATATTTTGTGATATTATAGTTGCATAGTATTCCATTGTATGGCTAATGCTGTAAGTTTATTTGATTTTTATTGTTGGATGTCCAAGGTTACATGGCCTTTTAATTTGGTTTTGATGTTATTTTAATTTTTTATTATTTTTAGTTTTGAAAAATTAAGTATATGTCCTATGACATGCCAAGGATTTCTTTTGTTGTTTTTGAACTTCTACATCTTTGTACCTTTTCTAAAAACAGTATTTTTTGTAATACCCATTCTTGAAAAATTACAAAACAAGCCAAAAAAAGCCAAAAAATTGCTTATAACCCCACCTTCTTAAAATACCACTGGTAACATCTTGATGATTGTTTTCAGCATCAACATCACCTGGGAACTTGTTGAAAATGAAGGTTTTACTGAATTTACTTACTGAAATGAGCAGTCTGTGTTGTAACTAGTTCTTCAGGTGATTCTGATCCATCCTGAAGTTTCAGACCACCACTGTAAACTTTGGAGAAGAATCTTGTATGGAGACCTGATCAGAGCTATGCTTTAAAAGGCTTACTCTAAAAATAATAATAATAATAATAATAATAATAAATAAAATATAGACTTACTCTGAATACAAAAGTCCTATGCAAGGTAGGACCATATAAGAGATTATTTTAGTAGTTTGGAAGGGTTACTAATCAGGATAATGACAGTAAGACTAGAAAAGAGATGGTTCTAAGAGAAATACTAGAGGTTGAATACAGAATTTGAGAACTAATTGGTGACATGAAGGAGGTGATGCTAAGGATTTGAGTGGGGAAGAAAAGGCTATTTACATTTAACTGACAAGATACAAGGCAAAGAACAAATTGTAGTGGCACAAAATGATAGTTCTGGACATTTACATAGGAAGTGCATATCATCCAGATGTAAAGCATCTATCAGTCAAATTGGGAAAGTGAATCTGAAGTTTGCAAGTGAGGTTAGGATTAGAGACATACAATTTGAAGTTATCTGTGGAAGGGTAGTTGTTGAATTGCAAGGCTGGGGAGTATAAGAAATAAACATAAGATTAAAGGATCACTGAAGGACTACAAGTAGTAGCAGTGGATGGATGGAAGAATTGGGATCCTGAAAAACACAGATAGCCTAGAATGATAGTTCTCGAACTTTATGGAAGCAATGGTGTCCTGAAGTTTAGAGTAGATGTTGTAGAGTACTCTACATTCATTCAAAGATGGCATCCCTGTACAAATTTGTTTCCTGTTCCACAGATGTGATACATTTCAGCCATAATAATCTGAACATGGTATCAGTCACCTCCATGTTCCTGTATCTACTTACTGAAGCCTTTCAACCTCCAACGTGGTCTATTATTTGAAAGTCAGATCTTAAGACCACGGTCTATTTCTTGTTAACATAGGCATTCTTTTTTAATGCCAGTCATGTCACTGTCAAGGTAAACCAGTAAAGTTGTCTTTGCTTCATTCATTCACTTTTTGAAAGATTTCCTTTTTCATTTGATTATGGATCATTTTTCATTTTGGAGAATACTGCCCATAGTTACAAGGTCATAAACATTCAAGAACATTGTCTTGCATTTGGAAACCTAATTGGCCAAAAAAGACTTTGCTGGAAACTTGAATGGAATGCCCCGAAATAGAAAAGATATAACATAAATTATTATTAAGGAACATGCAGAAAAACTGGTGGAAAATGACAGTTTCCAACATTCTTTGAGGAAAATTTATCAAGAGAAGGATTTAAATGGGAAAGGAAATAATGGCATCAAAAGTCAGGAGGCAGTGAGCATACAGTTATTTCAATATCTGCTGAATGTAATTCGGTATGCTAGTAGTAATACTTAAATATGGTATATAAAAGCTTGAATATGTATTAGGGTGTTAAATAAAACAGCATATTATAATTGTTAATTTGGGGTTTTTTCATGGTCATATTGGTGCAAGCTTCAGAGACGTGGATTCTAAACACATAACTAGCTTTTATAGCTTGGATAGGGCTTTGAGTCTTGATTGACCCATATGAAAAATGAGAATTCACCTTGTTGTATGTTTTAAAAGTTAGGGATAATGTATCTTATGGAGGCTCCCCATAATCTCCATTATCACAAAATATCACTATTGTCGGGATATAATTTATTATTCATAATTAATAATAGATAATATGTGTAAAGTGCTTTATAGGTTAAGATATATTTTCACATTGATCTGAAACTTTTTTCCCCAGCACACCTAAATGTCAAGAAACTTCGAATCATATCTTCAAGAAGTTATTTAGAATTTTGTTATGGTAATATATTGTATTCTTTTTTGCAGGAAGTACTTAAACAACTACAAGGAAGTATTGAAGATGAAGCTATGGCTTCTTCTGGACAGATTGATTTATTAGAGCGTCTCAAAGGTAGATTTTTTTTTAAAGTTTTAAAATAATTTTTTAAGCTCCACTTGTCAACTTTAGGTGTGTATATCCAAATACAGGTTCTCTTGATTTGAATGTTGCTTTCAGTTTTCTTGCTTTCAAACATTGCTTGACATATATTATCTGGTTTCTCACAGCTAATGTATTAATTCTTCTCTTACTGAAGCCTTATCTATTAGGATTTAGTTGTTAAAATACAGATATGTAAACTGTGTATTTACTTGTCATTCCTTCAGTTAAACATTTAACTGGCTTTAAATCAACTACTTTAGATTCCTTATTTGATCATTTTTAGCTCTTTTTAAAGCTCATTGCTGTTCTGCCAGTCACTATATAGACCTTGAGTAAGCTGTACACCACAGACTGGGCCTATTGCCTTAGTTGAAAGAATAGTGTCCTCCCTTCCATCCAGGATAGAATTGCTTTATCTTTTCAGATATATAAGCTGATCATATGCAATTTTTAGTAGAATTTTAAAAAATCTTTCTCATTTTGTTGCTTAAAAATTCAAATATCAAAACAGGGAAAGTGCTTGATTATTATAATTGAAACTAGGCTGAGAAATTACCTTTGGGTCCTAAAATATATTATTATTTAGCAGGAATCTAAGGAAAGATATTTTGTCTGATTTTCCTTTAACATACTCTTTTCCCCCCTTGACTCAAGCTACTTTGGAGGGAAAGTTTAGTCATTCTCTTCCTAAATAATTGTTTATTCAATCATGTGTATTTGTGGTTCCTCTGTTAAAAATTTAGAGTTGCAGTGAACACTTTTTTTTAATGATTTGATATTTGTATATATTGCAATTCTACCTGGAACCAGAAGTCAGTGACTATCTCACAGCATCAACATTTGTGATAAGGATTCTTTGTTCCCTGCATAAATCTGCTGCTCTATAGCTGCCATAATTTAGTACTTCCACAGGCTTTATGTAATATATATAACGTATATTATATTATAAAATGAGTTCAAATTTGAGGACTGAAATATGAACCTAATATTTTATTTTTAAGACAATATAATTGCCTAGCAATATTTTAGACCACTTAAAGCAGCTGTTATATAAAAACTTGTCTCTCTTTCATTTAGAACTTAACTTAGATAGCAGTAATTTCCCTGGAGTGAAACTACGGTCAAAAATGTCCCTCCGTTCTTATGGAAGCCGTGAAGGATCTGTATCTAGTCGTTCAGGAGAGTGCAGTCCTGTTCCTATGGGTTCATTTCCAAGAAGAGGGTTTGTAAACGGAAGCAGAGAAAATACCGGTTATTTAGAAGAACTTGAGAAAGAGAGGTAAATTTTCTTCATTAAGTTGTAAACTTGTATACTCCAGTGTTTACTATTATTTTGTCATTTTGTAATAAAAGATAGGAATTATGAAGCATGTATGGCAGATGATCAGTAACACTTAAGGGAGTATTTTACACTTACTTATTCAAAGATAGTATGTTACTGATCATACTTATATTAAATCTAAAACTGTAAAGAGGCAATATTAAATATGAAAATGTAGGGGCGCCTGGGTGGCTCAGTCGGTTAAGCGACTGCCTTCAGCTCAGGTCATGATCCCAGGGTCCTGGGATCGAGCCCCGCATCAGGCTCCTTGCTCAGCGGGAAGCCTGCTTCTCTCTCTCCCACTCCCCCTGCTTGTGTTCCCTCTCTCACTGTCTCTCTCTCTCTCTCTGTCAATTAAATAAATAAATAAAATCTTAAAAAAATAAAGAAAGAAAGAAATATGAAAATGTAAAGGAGACAATTCTTGGGATTCTAAGAGACTTGTACTTTGTTACTTAAATACTTCAAATGTGGGGCACCTGGGTGGCTCAGATGGTTAAGCACCTGCCTTCGGCTCAGGTCACGATCCCAGGGTCCTGGAATCGAGCCCCACATCAGGCTCCTGGCTCAGTGGGGAGCCCGCTTCTCCCTCTCCCTCTGCCTCTCCCTCTGCTCATGCTCTCTCTCTCTCTCTCTATCTCTGTGACTCAAATGAATAAATAAAATCTTTAAAAAAAAAAAATACTTCAGATGCCCTGTACATTGAGTAAGCACATGATCACAATAGTTAGGTCACATTAAAATATGTAACTGATTTTTAATTGAGTTACCTTTTGAAATAAATTAACTAGAGAACCGGTATGAGGTAACTGTTTCCATTAGGGAAAGCCTGTTACAAGTGGCCACAAATGTAACATTTCTTAATTTATCAGTTCCAGTGTCTTAAAAAAATATTGTTAATATATATTATCTGGTTTCTCACAGCTAATGTATTAATTCTTCTCTTACTGAAGTTAAAATTATCTCACTATAAATACCAGAATACGTATCATTATCAAGAACTTTGTCAAATGTTGTGTAAAAGATTATGAATTCCTTAATGCATGAATAACATTATTTTTATACTCCTAAAAGTTCTATTAAACATTCAGGAACGTTAAAATGTATAAACATTACATATTAGCTCTGGGACCTTGGTCATGTCCTTAAATTTTGTGTCATTTTCTCCTGTAAAATAGGGATATGGTTCTACCTTGCACAGTTTTGAAAAGTGGTTATTAGTGTAATAATGTCCAGCATATCTAAGTAAAAGGCAAAAGATCTTTTACTACTTTCCCTCTGGTTTTCGGTGCATCTGTAAAAATAGGGTAATCTTCTGGACCAGAAGTAGTGTTAAGCTTTCTTTCATCTTGAGTTTACATGAGTCTCTGTGTCATACCTTGCTTGAACCAGGACTATTTCTGTCTGATGGTATAGGAAACACTATCGTGAATAGTAAGAAGCTAACTGGGGTCCACAGTCTTCCATCTGTTGTCCTCTTTGAGCTCTGTGAAGAGACAAAGGGCATGTGAGCATACCGCCTTTCCTAGGAACTTGCTTTGCTTCATGTAGATAAAGTCCCAAGTTTATTAGCAGAGAGAGAAGAGAGTATGTGTGTGTGTAGTTCTGATATATCTTGGGCCCTCTTGGTTCTCACTGTTTTGGAGGGAGGTAAATTGAGTCCTTGCATATATGACAGAATCATTATTTTGCTCTCATGCTCGATTGATAGTTTAGATAGGTCTAGGCTCAAGCTCATTTTCCTTCTTCATTATCAATGTCTTTGATGAGAAATTTAATACAAACCTGATTCTCATTCCTTTGAAGGTCATCATTTTTCTTCTTTAGAAGTCTTTAGAATGCCTCAGTATATGAGTTTTCTTCATTCATCATGCTGGGTACTCACTGTGCCCTTTTAATCTGGAAATTTACTTTCTTCAGCTTTTGGAAAATTCTGTTATGTTATTTCTTTGATGGTTTTCTCCCCTGTTTTTCTATTTTCTTTCCCTCTCTTAAGTCATAGATATACTCTCTGTCTCTTTTTTTCTTGTTTTCTATATTACCCAAGATAAGTGCTAGAAAGTAGTCAGGGCAGGGTTCAAACCCAGCTACACAGCTCCATAACCTTTTTGAACCTCAGTTTTCCAGTCTGAAGAGTGAGCCTAAGAATAACTACCTCAAAGGATGTAGTGAAGATTAAATTAGATTAAAAAAAAAAATACTTAGCACTATGTCTAGTACTTAGAACATTCAATAAATGTAAGCTATTATCATGTTAGCTATTCGCTCATTTAACAAATATTTATTAAATGCCTAGTACATATATGCCATGCTCTTTTAGGTGACCCTAAGTTAGCTAGAGGACTAATATAACACAATACTTATATTTTAAAGAAGACTGTTAACAATCACTAAAAAAAGTCTAAACCATAAAGACCTACCTGCCTTGAGGTCTAGACCTGTTTTCAGTTCTGAGCCTTAAGCACTGTGATCAACCACTATCATTTAACCACTTGTTAACAACATTTTGGCTCAAAACACTGTAACCTTGGCTTCCCCAGAGCGTTTTTCCATAGTTCCACCTTAAACTTGACAATAACAGGTTGTCCCTATTCTCCGTAGCCTCCCTATCACTGCACCACCACCACTAGCTGGCCTATCAGTTTAAGCACTTATGACACCCAGCTCTTATTTAATGAGCCTATTTATTGGAGAATAATCAGAGGAAATAGTAGCATCACCATTTGTTCCCCAGCTAAGTCCTGGTAGGTCCTGCAGTTCTCACCAGGGAGCACTGAAAAATAGAATCAGAGCTTATCTTTATGCCAGCTTGTGAGAGGGGTTTAGGCTTTCTATGGTGTTTTCTCCTGCTTCTGTTGTCAGAAATGGGAGGGAGGAGGCAGCTTCTCATTGGTCTGCACTGCCCCCAAGGTTGCTACATCATAAGCAGGGGCTTACTGTCTTCCCATGGATTCCCTCACTGTTCCAGTTGCCACATCAAAAATGAAGGCTTATTTCTTATTTTTTTTTTAATTGTTTCTCAGTAAAGGAAAGGGAATTTTAGCAAGAATATAACCTTCCACGTACTCATATGCATGCATATTTTGCAAAACAATATAATCAAACAGAATTTTAAAGTAACAGTGTTAGAGTGGGGATCATCTCTGTAAATGAGCAAACTCCAGAAGTGGTAATAGAAAATATCCACAAATTTGACTGCATAAAAATCAAAATTTTCTACATGACAAAAACATTATAAACAAAATTAAAAGACAAGTGATAAACAGAGAAAGTGTGTTTAAAGCCCATATAACCAACAAAGTACAATCATTCGTAATATCGATGAGGTCCTATAAATAAGTAAGAAAAAGTTATAGGCAAGAAACACAAATGGTTTTTAAACTTGAAAAAAATGCTTAACCTTACACTAAAAGAAACCAAACCATAATATATATAATAATATATATATATAATATACTGTTTAAAAAAACTAAATATGCAAAAATAAAGTTTGATGAAACATTTATATTGGTGAAAGTGGTAGGGGCATAAATTGGTACAATATCTAATAAGAGCAGTAAGTTAAAAATGTACATACCCTAGGAATTTATCTTATATACATGCTTGCACATTTGTGAAATGGGGTTATATATAAGCATATTCAGTGCAGCATTGTTGATAATAGCAAAGGATTAGAAAGGCCCTATATACCCTCTAAAACGAAACTAGTTATAGTGTATCCCATTATGGATTCATGCATACTATACAGCTAGCAAAAAATATGTAGGACCTTTTTATGTTATGACACAGAATGATCTCCCAAGATAGATTTTTTTAAGTGAAAAAAAAGTTTATAGGAGAATACATAGAATACTATGCTACTGTTCATGTTTAAAAATGTACATGTAAGTAAAGTACTCTGTAGAAATGTTTATTACATGTAAGTGTACACATAGATCTTTGCATTTTTAATAGAATCTCTCTGGAAATATACACAAAAAAATGATACTAGGTGTCACTGGGAAAGAGACATGTGATAGGAAATCATAGACTTTTTGTACCTACTGAGTTTTATCCCATGAACACCCTTATTTTGCATTTATGTTTAAAATGATCAGATATAGAGTAACTTGATATAAAATATTATTGAGGACATTGATTGGATTGTTCAGGAGTTACATAGCAAATTCATCTTCAAATTCCAAACTAAGAAAAAGTTTCTCTCTCTCAGAATAACTTCTCATTACGACACAGTGACAATATCTTTTTTAAAGTTTCTGCAACTAGGGGTGCCTGGGTGGCTCAGTCATTAAGCGTCTGCCTTCGGCTCAGGTCATGATCCCAGGGTCCTGGGATCGAGCCCCGCATCAGCAGGAAGCCCGCTTCTCCCTCTCCCGCTCCCCCTGCTTGTGTTCCCTCTCTCGCTGTGTCTCTCTCTGTCAAATAAATTATTAAAAAAAAAGTTTCTGCAACTAATCTTTTTCTTTTTTTTTTAATTCTAATATAGTTAACATATAGTGTTATGTTAGTTTCAGGTAGACAATATATAGTGATTCGCCAATTCTATACATTAGTGAGTGCTCATCATGATAGGTGTACTCTTAATCCCCTTCACCTATTCCAACCATCCCCCTACTGGCCTCCCCTCTGGTAACCATCAGTTCATTCTCTACAGTCTGTTTTTTTGGTTTGTCTCTTTGTTTGTTTGTTGTGTTCCTTAAATTCCATGTGAGTGAAATCATACGGTATTTGTCTTTTTCTGACTTATTTCACTTAGCATTATACTCTCTAGATCCAGCCATGTTGTTGCAAATGGCAAGATTTCATTCTTTTTTATGGCTGAGTAATATTCCGTAGTATGCGTGCATGTGTGTGTGTTTGGGTATGCCTTTATATATATATAAAGAATATGTGGGTATACATACATATATATCCATTCTTCTTTATCCATTCATCTATTGATGGACCTTGAGTTGCTTCCATGATTTGGCTATTGTAAATAATGCTGCAATAAACATAGGGGTGCATATATCTTTTTGAATTAGTGTTTTCATATTTTTAATTTTTTGAGGAACCTCTATACTGTTTTCCATAGTGGCTGCACGAGTTTGCATTCCCACCAACAGTGCACGAAGGTTCCTTTTTCTCCACATCTGCGCCAACACTTGTTTCTTGTGTTTTTGACTTTAGCCATTCTGTCAGATGTGAGGTGATATCTTATTGTAGTTTTGATTTGCATTTCCCTGATGATGAGTGATGTTGAGCATCTTTTCATGTGTCACTTGGCCATCTGGATGTCTTCTTTGGAGAAATGCACAGTGACAAAAGTATTTCTTATTATTTTGGCTGCTGAGAAGTTGAAAGCCACATCTGTGTCCAGTGCAGTGGCTTCCTATACTCTCGGTTTGTTTTTTGTGTAACTACTGCTTTTTTGTACTCCTCTATTATACTTTTTATTTTTATATTAATTTTGGGTTTTGTTATATCTGTACTTTTTTCTGTAAACCATCATCATATTCTCAGACTGCAAATAAAGTGAAGAAAGCCTTTGGTTGAAATGTAAATATTCTAGTAAGGATGTTGAGTATCTTATTTAGGTGAAAAAGTAAAAACTTTTTAATACTTAAATTTTAATGATTATAATATTCTAAGTCCCGCCTTCAAAAATCCAAAATAAATAAATGTTCCACGTATTCATTATTAATACTATAGTTTAAATAGAGAACATGACAATTACAACTGATAAGAATTACTGTTATGTACTCTTAGCATTGTGTAAACTTACCTTTTTTTAATAAACAGATCATTACTTCTTGCTGATCTTGACAAAGAAGAAAAGGAAAAAGACTGGTATTATGCTCAACTTCAGAATCTCACTAAAAGAATAGATAGTCTCCCTTTAACCGAAAATGTAAGTAACTTAGCATTATGACCTACTTTAGGCTTTAATAACTTTGATCTTTTAAAAGTATCTGTGTTACTCATTTAAAAATTTCAGGATAATTGCATTTTTACTTATTTGTAAACTGTAATATATTTTATCTTTATCTTAACTTTAAACTCAAATATATAATAATGAATTTTTGTTTGTAAATAATGTAAAGGTGATAAAACTTCATTATGCTCAAGCAAATACTTACTTTAAGCCCCCAATTAAGAAAATCTATTAAGTTTGAATTCTTAAGGACTCAGGATTCAACTAGGCAACTGGTTTTTTATTCTGTCTAGTGAATTACCAAACATACTCTGTAGAAATGTTTATTACCATCTATCTTTTGAACCAAATTACATACCATATAGTTTTTGCAATAAAAGCATCTTTGAAGATAATTTGAGTGCTATTCCAGTTCTTATAAGTGACAAAATCTTTTGGCAAGGATCTTGGGACTTTTTACAAGTACTAAAATGTGTTTGTTTTGCAAATATAACTATGTGAAAAAGAATTTAATCTTGTCAGCCTTTCCTTCCCCACCTGAACTCTCATGTCAACTATTTTACTCATGGGTGACACATGTAAGAACGTTTCTGAATGTTCTGGAATACATTAATAATTTTAAGCAAGATTGTATTTTAACTGACTGTTGTCCATAAATATTTCTTATAATTTTTAAAAAGAGAAAAAATAGGGTAATTAAAATATATTGTCCTCTGTTAGCTTAGATTTTTCATTTTCTAACAGCACTTTTGAGAGGACATAATAAATGAAAAACAAAAGTAGAAAGAAGGAACACTTTCAAAACATGTACTTAACCAGATTTCCTGAGTGATCATTGTCTGGCAGAGCTAGAACCAGAAACTTAGGTGCATAGTCTCCTAGAACAATCAGACAAGGTTTTGAGAAGAAGAGAAAGGATCCCTTTTCCTGACAATGTCCTTGACATCTTCCTGGATGTTAAAGAGACCCAGATAGTGAAAGAACAGTTAATGAAGAGTTCTTGGATTAGGAACATAACAAGGAATAGGAATTCAGGAAGGTTTGGTGGGATTTTTACTCTTAAATAAAAAGTACCTAAGCATAGTTTTGCTTACCATTCACACTGATAATTAGAATGTACAAAATTTAGAGTCCTATTGTCTGCATGCAGTCAGGTTTAGGAAAGAGCTCAGATGTATGTGATAACTTGAGAGCAGTTGGTTAATATCTGAAACAAAGATGAGTTGTCAAATAAACTGTTCCCGTATTTATTAAATAATCGTATTTATTTAATAGTGTATATAAGACATTATAGACTATTTGGCAACATAACCAGGTGTAAACTGCTTGTGTGTCATAAGTATTGCGAAGCAAGTTAAGAACACTTCCATATGGAAATATTATCAGGATATTAAACATTACTTTTAAAACATCAGATCTAAACCACGTTATTACAACATACTTTGTCATGTTCACCTTTTTTTTTGCAGGGGGTTTTGGAAAGTGAAGGATAAGTAAGTGGAGTTAAAGCTGTCTCATTGGGAATTAGAAATAACATACAGACTGTTTCATCTGTTTGCAACCCATAATTTGGGTATGCCTATAGGTATACATTATCTGTAGAATGTCATCTGCGTTATTGCAAGGGAAAAGGATGAGAGGTCCCCTGACTTAACTGACGGTGCAGTTTGGAATCCTTGGGCCGACAGAATGTTACTCTGAGTCAGGCACATGTCTCACACAGCTGAGTATATAGAGCATAAAAAATCTATTGCACTTTCTCATTTCCTTCATGGCCCATTATCATTTAATCAGACTTTTAGCTATTATTACCTCTTGGTGCATGTGTTTATAAGTTTCATTACCTTGTCCTTTTCATCCTTTCGTATGCCTAGCAGTTATCTCAGTGCCTGGAATTTTAATTAGAGGGTTAATTGATTTTTGAATGAATTAACACCCCCTGCAGGCAGAAGTACGTCTTTTTGTTTATTTCACTTTCGGCAAAAAGTTTGTATTGTTTTGCAATTTATGATTATCTGTATTAAATAAAAGCTTTTCCTTATCCCATTTTCTTCGTTAATGGAGAGGTTTTCTCTGTTTAGTCTGCACGTTTATAACAATCCTTAACTTGAGATATAAACTTAAGGATGATGGACTGTTTCTTGACTTTTCTATGTTGTCCACATTAATGTGCTAGTTTTTAATAATTAAAGTATACCTCTTCAGTGCAGAAGATGGGAACTGAAGAAGACTTACCCTAACTGGACCAATTATATATTTTAAGTGAATCAGTACAGTTTAAAGCCATTTGTGGCTGTGGGGCAATAAAAGTGTTTCAACTCAGCATTTTACATCAGGGACCCAGACTGAGCCCAGCACCTATAATCAAATTTTAGGACTCCTTGAAGTAAAAAAATAATCTTGTTATGCTCCATAACTTACATATTTGATATTCATTTTCTTTATTGGTATTTATATGCTTCTTTGCTTTTACTGATAAACACATAACATGAGGTATTAACATTTCAATTTAATTTGTGGTTTTAGTTTTCCTTACAAACAGATATGACCAGAAGACAATTAGAATATGAAGCAAGGCAAATCAGAGTTGCAATGGAAGAACAACTAGGTACTTGCCAGGATATGGAAAAAAGAGCGCAGGTAAATTATTTATTATTAAACTATAAAACAGCACAGGCTAGAGAAGAGCTATTAAGAATGTAATGAATTATAGCTCTGTTAAACATTGATTAAATTTTATTATTAAAGATATTTATAAGTCTACCTTCACTTTGGCACTATTTCAAAATAATAATTTATCATGGCTGCTGGGCAACATAACCAATGTTCACATAATTCTGCCTCCACCATATTTCATTTCCCTGATACTATTCTGCTCTGCACTGGAATTATAAGAGGGAAAAAGGGTTAAATGCTGGTCATCTGGTAGCTGATAGCTAACTTCACTTCTCCTTTAAGATTTTTACTTCTTGTAATCTAAGTATGTGTAATGACATTCAGAATATTTCACTGCTTTTTAAGTTGTATGCAAAAAAGGGAAGTCCTCATTTAAGGAAAGTAGAAAGGGAATATAGAGAATAGTGGGAAAGGTGAAATGAGTTGGATGGAGAACATTCCCGTATTTCTGCCCTCAGCTGATGTCAAGAAAGAATATTAAATAGCTTTGCTATTTGCTAAGGATTTTCATACATTATTGAATTTAGCACTTTGTGTTTACATAAGTATATTACTGGCTGATGTTTTTAAGCCCTGAGGAGGCTTTGCTGTTTGCCTTGTCTATTTCAAAGCAAGTATGGGCATTTAAAAAAAAAAAAAAAAAGGAAAAGTCTTAGGACAAACTGGTAAGAAAACATTATTTGAAAGATTTTATTTAAGGGAATAGTAAATAAAAGGGAGTACATACATTCATATGTATGGTATAAATACATTTTTGTGTTCTAAAAAGTTTATTTGTAGTTTTAAAATCACTAATACAAGACATTTTCCATCCTCAAAGTATAGTCTTTACCTTTTATATGGTAGCTACCTAAACATAATGTATATTCATTTTATGCTACAGTATGGTGTAGACTAAGGAGACACTTAAACACCAGTACCACAGTACCTTTTACAGTCCATACCTGTTAATTTCACAATGGAGCTAGAGGCTCAACTACCATGCTAGTTAGTTATGCTAGATTTGTATATATATAATATAGTTTTTGTTAATTTCCTCTCACCCCCATTCCAATCAAATTAACGTCTTAAATGCCAAAAGTAAAACTTTAAAAATAAACCTTTTGGGGGCCTTGGGTAGCTCAGTCGGTTAAGCGTCTGACTCTTAGATTCGGCTCAGGCCATGATCTCAGGGTCTTGGGATCCAACCATGTCAGTCTGTACTCAGCAGGGAGTCTGCTTGAGATTCTCTGTCTCCCCATGTCCCTCTGCCCCTCCCCTACTCACTCTCTCTCTCTAAAATAAATAAATAAATATTTTAAAAAGTAAATAAAAATAAGCCTTTCAATAGAAAATATACATGAATATCTTTCTAATATTGGGGTAAAAAAGGATTTCTTAAACTAGACAAAACACTATTTTTAAAAGAGAAGACATAAATTTCACTATATTAGAATTCAGGATTTATCTTTATCACGTACCTTAAAAATATATGAATTTGGGGAAGAATGGTAAATCAGTAAATATATAAGTACAACTAGCAACCTATTTGGGAGAAATTAAATTAGATCCCTAACCCACATCTTGTATAAGAAAAATTACAAATGGATTAAATATCTAAATGTGAAAAATAAACCTGAAATTAATGAAAGAAAATATAGGACAACAAATGTAAATTGTCATAAAATTTTAAAACATTCTGCAGCAGATAAACTAAGGGAAAATATTTTTAACACATAAAAGGAGAAAGGTCATTATCCCTATAATGTAAGAATTCCTACAACTAATAAGAAAAAGGCAACTCTTTTTAATGGGTAGAGGCTGTAATCAACTTACTGAAAAAAATGCAGATGATTAGTAAACACATACAAATGACTGGTAAACAATTTAGGGAAGTTCAAAATAAAATCCACTCTTGCCCATGCCTATGTGAGATTGTCCGTCTTCAGCTATCCCTGCTAACAGTTTGGTTATTTATTTTTTATTTGTTCAGCACATATTTGGGCATCTAGTATGGTAGCCCCTACTTTACTGTATACATGCTGGGAAAATGTACACCAAGTTATTAATGGAGATTATTTTGGGGGACTGGGGATTGGTAGGGTGAAAGTTCCTTACACTTCCATTTTACCATAATTTTTTATAATTATATGGATAACAGAGTTTATATGTTTCCTGGTTGATGGATATTTAGGTTGTTTGTAATTTTTCACTGTTAAAACAACTCTGATAAACATACTCGTATCTTGTAAACGTGTGTAAGAATCTCTCTCAGTTAAGAGTCAGCAATCTTTTTCTTAAAGAGTCATAAAAAAATTAATATATTATTCTTTGTGGGCCATATGGTCTCAGTCACAGCTACTCAACTCTGCTTTTGTAGCAAGAAAGCAACCATAGATGATCATCTGTAAGCAAATGGGCATGGTTGTTTCAGTAAAACTTAATTAACAAAACAGATGGCTAATAGGCCCTAATTTGCCAACTTCAGCTCTAGGGTATATACCTAAAAGCATCATTGCTGGCCATAAGGTATGAGTGTTTTGAACTAGTGTTTGCCAAATTGCACTCAAACTGATTTTATCGATTTACACTTCTACTAGTAGTATGTGAGAATCCTGTTTCTTCTGTATGTCTCCAGCCCTTGTGAGTCAGACTTCATAATTAACAGTCAGTGGGCAATGAAACATTAGCTTGTCGTTTTATTTATATTTTCTTGAATACTGCTGAGGTTGAATATCTTCTCATGTATTTATTAGACTTTTGGACATTCTGTTATTTCATCTTTTTCCCATTTTCTATTATGTTAAATGTCTTACTCTTAAATATTTGAGAGATATATTAATATCCTCTTGATACCACTGTGTTATAGATAATACACATCACAACCCCTCCCTGCAAAATCCATTATCTATTTTAGCTTTGTGATAACAAAAATTAGTTTTTGTTATAGAGCTAAATTAAGTATATTGCCATAGTTTTGCTTTCTATGAATTATTTATACATCTTTTCCTATCCTGGAATCGTAAAGTTATCCTCTTATTATTTATAATAGTTATAATGTTTTATTTTTACAATTAGGTCTTTAATTCATCTCCAGCATGCAATTATGTATGTTTTGGAGGTAGGGATCTAATTTTACGTAGATAAACACAAGTGTATATGATTTTTATATGTATATATAATTATTTAATATATAACTTGAATTTTAAGTAGTATATTGGTTTTTATTAATATATGATCAATTATCTATATAACATATACACAGATATGTGCATATTTATGTTTTTAACTAAATTACCCATTATCTTTATGTGATACTCCACTATTTCCCCATTAATTAGTAATCCCATCTCTGGCATATGGTAAGTTTATATTTGCTGGGTATTTCTAGACTCTATTCCACTAATTTTTTTTAGTTTCTCTGTGCCTGCACTGATACCACATTTGTTTTATTTGCAGTAGTTAATATAAATCTTAGTACCTGGTAGAGTGAGTTCTCCTATTTTTGTTTGTAAAATTGTGGTTATATTTTGTCTTATTTCTCTTCTGTCTGAAATTTAGTTTCAGCTTCTCTAATTCAAAGAAAAGCCTGATACATTTTTTTATTAGAATCACATTGAATTTATAAATTAATTTGAAGAGAATTCCTGTCTTTACAATATAAAGATTGGTTCTTGGTTGAAAGGATAGACTCTGGAGCCAGACCTCCTAGGTTCTAATTCTACACCTGCTACTTATCAGCACTGATTTTGGGTAAATTTTCTGCCTCAGTTTTCTTACTGGTAAAATATAATGCTAAACTGAAATGTGAGGATTAAATGAGTTAATACATGTAAAAGCATTTAGAATCTGACACATAGTAAATACTCAATATATATATTCGGTGTTGTTATTAATTGTATATCTCCATTCATTTAGGTGTAATTTTATGGCCCGCAATAAAGTTTTGTAATATCCTCTATAAAGATTTTATACATCTTTTTTTTATTATTCCTAGATACCATATAGTTTTTGTTACTGTTGTGAATGGGATTTACTATAATTACTAAATTACATTTGAATATAAATATCCAGTGACCTTCCTGAGCTCTTTTATTAAATCATCTCAGTAGTTTAAGATTTTCTTGCATTTTTCTTGCATTTTCCATATAAACTGTCAAATATGGCAGTTGCTTTTTTTTTTTTTTTTTGCATTATTTGCAAAAGGTAATTTTCTTTGCCCTTTCCAGTTGTTTGGGTTTTTTTTTTTTTCTCCTTATATTGCATAAGAATTCTAATACATCTTTGAATAAGAAGCAGTGATACTGGTCTTCTCTGTCTTACTATGACTTTAAAGGGACTCCTAAAGTTTCACTGTTAAGTGTGTTGTTTACTCAGTTTTTAATAGACACCCTTCCTCAAGTTAAGGAATTTGCCTTCTATTCCCAGTTTGTTGAGAGTTATCCTGAATCTGTATTGAACTGTATTATTATTAAAAATTTTTTAAATCAGTTTTTCAAAAGTCATACCAACTATATTACCCTGAACTGTTAAGCACTTGTTATTAAGCATAGTTTCACCAATATTCAAGGTTATTATATAAAAAAAGGAAAGAAATACTACTAGGTTTTTCCATTTTCATTTTGAGAAACAGAAGCACAGGAGTTGTGTTATTAGAAATCCTCTACCACAGTGGGTATCAAGATATAGAACGACTTCAAGATTTAGTGACATATTGGCAATACAGAAACCAAGAGGAATATTAAATACAATTTCCTACTTTTATCTTTTAAATATTAAATCTTTTAATTTAAGATTTTATTGGTGGACATACCCCCCGCCCCCATCCCACGTGCTCCTGGGCTGTGCTTCTAAGGAGCCCATCAGGCAGCTTTAGTCCCAGCACTGCAGAGCCCCTCCCACAGAAGACTGGGGGCACAAAAAGCTTGCTGGCACTGCCCCCCAGCTCTGTGCTATGGGAGACCTGCCCTCTCCAATACTCTCTTAGCCAGAGCCCATACAAGGCAGTGCCAGAGGCCTGGTAGTGTGCAAGCAGCTCCTACAGTGGCCAGCACTACTCCAAAGTGACTCCTATCCCAGAGAAAGGGAAAGATAATCACACATACCAGTCAGAGGAGGCCCCAGCAATGGGCTAGAAGCAGACAAGTGGTTTGACTGCAGGTCCCACCCACCAGCAAAAGCTTTTTCGGACAACACAGGGGAAGGACACAGCAGTTTGGTGCTACTGCATCTCTAGCAAACACCTGGTCTGACTCAGCTCAAGTCTGAGGCATCCCCAGACTGGCCCACTACCACTACAGGAACTAGACACTGCCCACAACAAGCAGAAGAGAGCCATTGCAGATGACTGGACTGAAGGAAAAAGCAGCTCAGCCACAACAGCAGGGCACACACATCACACATAGGAGATACCCCTAAAGTACCAGGTTCTGGTGAACAGGGGACACTGCACAGCGGGGCACTACAAGATCTCTTCTTCATAAGGCCATTACTTTCAGGTGCAGGAAACATCGCTGTCTTTCCTAACACAGAGAAACAGACACAGTGAGTTAGACAAAATGAGGAGATAGAAGAACATGTCCAAAATGAAACAGTAGGACAAAATCACAGCAAGAGACCCAAGCAAAACAGGGATACATAATTTGCCTAAGAATTCATTTTTTTTTTTTTAAGATTTTATTTATTTGACAGAGAGAGACACAGCGAGAGAGGGAACACAAGCAGGGGAGTGGGAGAGGGAGAAGCAGGCTTCCCGCTGAGCGGGGAGCCCGATGTGGGGCTCGAACCCAAGACCCTGGGATCATGACCTGAGCTGAAGGCAGACGCTTAACGACTGAGCCCCCAGGCACCCCAATATGCCTAAGAATTCAAAGAAATGATCATTAATATACTCACTGGACTTGAGAAAAGAGTGGAGGACATCAGTGAGACCCTTAACAATGGGATAAAAAAGAACCAGTCAGAGATGAAGAACACATTAAATGAAATAAAAATACACTAGATGAAGTAAATAGTAGAAGCAGAAAAATGAATCAGTGACTTGGAGGACAGAGTAATGGAAAGTAATCAAGCTGAGCAGATGAGAGAAAAAATTATGCATAATGAGAATAGACTTAGGGAATTCATTGATACCATCAAGCATAATAACATTTGCATTATAGAGATCCCAGAAGGAGAAGAGAGAGAAAAGGGGGCAGAAAATTTATTTGAAGAAATAATAGCTGAAAACTAACTGAATCTGGGGAAGGAAACAGAAATCTACATCCAGCAGGCACAGAGATCTGCCAACATATCAGCCCAGGGAGGTCCACACCAAGACACATAGTAATTAAGATGGCAAAAAGTAGTGATGAGAGAATTTTAAAAGCGGCAAGAGAGGAGAAACCAGTTATATACAAGGGAAACCCTATTAGGCTAGCAGTGGATTTTTCAGCAGATTTTGCAGGCCAGAAAGGAGTAGTATGATATAGTCAAAGTACTGAAGGAAAAAAACCTGCAGCAAGAATATCCAGCAAGGCTATCATTCAGAATAGAAGGAGGAATAGTTTCCCAGACAAACAAAAGTAAAGGAATTCATTACCACTAAACCAACCCTACAAGAAAAGTTTAAAGGGGACTCTTCAAGTGGAAAGGAAAGAGTAAGGAATGTAGGAAGCAGAAAAGTAATAAAAATAAGTAAAAAAAAAAAAAAAATCCATCAAAGGGGGGCGCCTGGGTGGCTCAGTCAGTTAAGTGTCTGCCTTCGGCTCAGGTCTTGATTCCAGGGTCCTGGGATCAAGTCCCCATAGGACTCCTTGCTTAGCAGAGAGCCTGCTTCTCCCCTGCCTGCTGTTCCCCCTGCTTTTGATCTCTCTCTCTCTGGCAAATAAAATACTTTTTAAAAAATCAGTCAAAGGACTCATGAAATAAAAGGATATAAAGTATGATACCATATACCTAAAATGTGGAAAAGAGAGGAGTAAAGAATGGGTTCAACCTTAAGCGACCATCATCTTAATATAGGCTTCTACATATAGGAGATGTTGCATACAAACCAAATAACCAAAAAACCAATAATATGCAAAAATAAAAAGAAGGGAATTCAAGTATATTACTAAAGAAAGCCAACTAGTTGGGGGAAGAGAGCAAGAGAAGAAAGGAAGGGAGAAAAACTACAAAAACAACCATAAAACAAGTACCAAAATGGCAATAAATACATAGCTATCAATAATTACTTTGAATGTAAATGGACTAAATGCTCCAATCATAAGACATAGGGTGACAGAATGGATTAAAAAACAAGACCCATCTATATGCTGCCTACAAGAGACTCATTTCAGACCTAAAGACACATACATATTGAAAATGAAGGGATGGAGAAGCATTTATCATGCAAATGGATGTGAAAGGGAAGCAGATACTTGTATTTGACAAAATAGACTTTGAAATAAAGACTGTAACAAAAGACAGAGAAGGACACTATATAATCATTAAGGGGACAATCCAGCAGGGAAATCTAACAATTGTAAATATTTATGGACCCAACATGGGAGCACCAAGTATTTAAAGGAGTTAATAACAAATATAAAGAAAGTAATAGATAGTAACGCAATAATAGTAAGGGACTTTAACACTCCACTTATATCAATGGGCAGAGCATCCAAACAAAATCAAGAAGGAAACAGTGGCTTTGAATGACACATTGGACTGGGAGGATATAACAGATATATTCAGAACATTCCATCAGCAAAATACACATTCTTTTCAAGTGTTCATGGAACATTCTCCAGAATAGATCACATATTAGGCCACAAAAAAGTCTCAACAAAGTCAAAAAGATCAAAGTGAATCCATGCATTTTTTCTGACCACAACACTATGAAACTAGAAATGAACCACAAGAAAAAATCTGGAAAGACCACAAATACATGGAGGCTAAATATCATGCTACTAAACAATGAATGGGGTCCACTAAGAAATCAAAGAGAAAATTAAAAAAATACATGGAGACAAATAAAAATGAAAACATAATGGTCCAAAATCTTTGGGATGCAGCAAAAGCTATTCTAAAAGGGAAATTTATAGCAAAACGGGCCTACCTCAAGATGCATGAAAAATCTCAAATAAAAAACCTAACCTTACACCTAAAGGAGCTAAAACAGAAGAACAAACAAAACCCAAAATCAGTAGAAGGAAGGAAATAACAAAAATTAGCAGAAATAAAATAGAAACTTAAAAAAGCAGTAGAACAGATTGATGAAACCAGGAGCTGGTTCTTTGAAAAGATTAACAAAATTGATAAACCTTTAGCTAGACTCATTTTAAAAAAAAGAGAGAGAAAGAGGATTCAAATAAAATCAGAAATGAAGGAGGAGAAATAACAACTGACACCACAGAAATACAAAGGATTACAAGAGAATTTATGAAAAATTACATGCCAACAAATTGAACAACCTAGAAGAAATGGATAAATTCCTAGAAATATAGAGCCTTCCAAAATTGAATCAGGAAGAAATAGAAAATTGGAACAGACTGGTTACCAGCAATGAAATTGAATTAGCAATCAAAAGACTCCCAGCAAACAAGTCCAGACCAGATGGCTTTACAGCAAAAGTCTACCAAACATTTAAAGAAGAGTTAATACAACTCTTCTTCTCAAAGAAGAACTTCTCAAAGTTCTATTCCCAAAAATAGAAAAGGAAGGAAAACTTCTAAATTCATTCTACAAGGCATGCATTACCCTGATACCAAAACCATATAAAGAGACTAGAAAAAGAGAACTGCAAGCCAGTGTCTGTGGTGTACATAGATGCAGAATTCCCCAACATAATATTAGCAAACTGAGTCCAACAATACATTTTTAAAAATCATTCACCACCATCAAGTGGGATTTATTTCCAGGATCAGGGGTGGTTGAATATTCACAAATCAATCAGTGTGATGCATCACATTAATAAGAGAAAGGATAAAAACCATATGCTCATTTCAATAGATGCAAAAAAAAGCATTTGACAAAGTACGACATCGATTCATGATAAAAACCCTCCACAAAGTAGGTTTAGAGGGAACATACTTCAACATAATAAAGTCCTTATATGAAAAACCCAGAGCTAACATCATCCTCAATGGGGAAAAACAGAGCTTTTCCCCTAAGATCAAGAACAAGACAAGGATGTCCAATCTCACTTTTATTAACAATACTGGAAGTCCTAACCATAGCAATCAGACAAGGAAAAGGGTTAAAAGGCATCCAGATTGGTTAGGAAGAAGTAAAACTTTCACTATTTGCAGATGACATGATACTGTATATAGAAAACCCTAAAGACTCCACCAAAAAACTACTAGAATTAATAAATGAATTCAGTAAGGTCCCAGGGCACAAAATCACTGTACAGAAATCTGTTGCATTTCTGTACACTAATAATGAAGCAACAGAAAGAGAAATTAAGAAAACAATCCCATTTACAATTGCAGCAAAAATAATAAAATACCTAGGAATAAACTTAACGAGGAGGTGAAAGATCTGTACTCTGGAAACTATAAAACACTGATGAAAGAAATTGAAAACAACACAAAGAAATGGAAAGATGTTCCATGCTCATGGATTGCGAGAACAAATATTGTTAAGATATTCATACTACCCAAAGCAGTGTAAACATTTAATACAATCCCTATCCAAATACCAATAACATTTTTTCACAGAACTAGAACAAACAATCCTAAAATGTGTATGGACCCACAAAAGACCCGAATAGCCAAAACAATCTTGAAAAAGAAAAAGCTCGAAGTATCACAATTCCAGATTTCAAGTTATACTACAAAGCTGTTGTAATCAAACAGTATGGCCCTGGCACAAAAATAGACACATAGATCAGTGGAACAGGATAGAAAGCCCAGAAACAAACCCATCATTATCTGGTCAATTAATCTTCAACAAAAGAGGCAAGAATATGCAATGGGAAAAACAGTCTCTTCATCAAATGGTGTTGGGAAAACTGGACAGCAACATGCAAAAGAATGAGACTGGACCACTTTCTTATACCATACACAAAACTGACTTCGAAATGGATTAAAGACTTAAATGTGAGACTCGAAACCGTAAAAATCCTAGAAAGAGAACATAGGCAGTAATCTCTCTGACATTGACTGTAGCAACTTTCTTCTAGATCGGTCCCCTAAGGCAAGGGAAACAAAAGCAAAAATAAACTATTGGTACTACATCAAAATAAAAAGCTTCTGCACAGGGGAGGAAACAGTCAACAAAACTAAAAGACAACCGACTGGGAAAATACATTTGCAAATGACATATCTGATAAAAGGTTGGTATCAAAATATATAAAGAACTTACACGACTCAAAACCCCAAAACCAGATAATCCAATGAAAACATGGTCAGAAGACAGAACAGACATTTCTCCATCTCCATACAGATGGCCAACAGACCCATGAAAAAATGCTCAACATCACTCATCATCAGGGAAATGCAAATCAAAACCACAATGAGATATCACCTCACACCTGTCAGAATGGCTAAAATCAAAAACACAAGAAGCAAGTGTTGGTGAGGATGTGGAGAAAGGGGAACCGTCTTGCCCTGTTGGTGGGAATGCAGACTGGTGCAGCCACTGTGGAAGACAGTATGGGGTTTCCTCAAAAAGTTATTGAACTACCTTAATTGCACTACTGGGTATTTACCCGAAGAATGTGAAAATACTAATTCAAAAGAATGCATGCACCCCTGTGTTTATTGCAGCACTAGTTACAATAGCCAAATTATGGAAACAGCCCAAGTGTCCATCAACAGATGAATGGATAAAGAAGAGTGGTGTATATATACAATAGAATATTACTCAGCCCTAAAAAAGAATGAAATCTTGCCATTTGCAGTAACATGGATGGAGGCAGAGTATAATGCTAAGTGAAATAAGTCAGTCAGAGAAAGACAAATACCATATACCAAATACCATATGATTTCACTCATATGATTTCACTCATATGTGGAATTTAAGAAAAACAAATGAAGGGAAAAAAGAAACAAACCAAGGAACAGACTCTTAACTATAGAGGACAAACATGGTTACCAGAGGGGAGGTGGTGGGGCAGTGGGTGAAATAAGTGATAAGGATTAAGGAGTGTACTTATAATGATGAGCACTGAGCAGTGTGTAGAATTGTTGAATCACTATATTGTACACCTGAAACCAATAATACACTGTATGTGTATTATACTGGAATTAAAAATGAAGTAAAGATTTTATTGGTGGAGGGGAGCTTGTTATATAGAGAAAGGGAAAATAAATATTAGAAAGCGAATTGTGCAGTTTCTTTGTTTCATGTAAAGCCAGAAAATGTTTATCATCTGCTTGTAGAGGTGTTCACTCATCTTTGCAGTATATTTAGAAAGCTACCAAAAATATAGGCATTTCTCCTTGAGCATGTTCTCATGAGCAAATTAGATGTGAAAAGCTTTGTTAATTAGAGTATTACTTACCTTAAGTTCACTATTTTCACAATCACAATAGATAATCAGCATAGTTGTAGTGTTATGAGGGAAGGGAGAGAAGGAGGGAAGGAAGGATTTGGTTTGGGGGTTGTTTGTGTTTTGGTGAGCACATTTTGAGTTTTTCTGTGGTTGTTTATCATGACATTGGATAATAGCAGCAATAAGTGTTTTTACTGTGTAATAAAATCATAGGGACATTGTATTTAAGCAAAACTAGGTATGATCAGTGGGTAGGTTTTATATGGAAGTTTTTAAACTATATATACATAAACTATTTCAGTTCTTTTAGTATTTATTGGGATATACGCACTCAGGAATCTTTTATTGATGGAGCACATAATCAAAAATAGTTTGGAAATGACTCTATCTAGCCTCCAACACGTTTTTTCCCCCATCAAAACAATTACTCATAATTTCTGGTGCTTCAATATTAAGATATCAACTGTAGAATTACCACAGAAAATGATATAACATTGGCAGTACTTGTTTCTAAAACCTATGTATTTGTTGTCACAAAGGTAATTAAAATAATTTGAATTTGCAAGGTTTTCATAAAGTGATTTGGTTTTACTCACTTCCACCTGTGTCCATCAAATTAAAGCAAAACCTAGCTCTTTTTTTCTTTTTTTTTTTTTTTTAGAGAGAGCATGAGAGCAGGGGCATGGGGGTGGGAGAAGAGAGAGAATCTTAAGCAGGCTCTCCACTGAGCCACTGAGCACAGAGCTCAATCGTGAGGCTTAATCTCACGACCCTGAGCTGAAATCAAGATTTGGAGGCTTAACTGACTGAGCCACCCAGGTGCCCCCAAATCTAGCTTTTTGTAAAAACACTTTTTCCACATTGTTTCAGTTCCATGTTGTTCCATCTATAGTAAGTGCTTTGTGTTCACTTAATGGTCTTAGGACAGTGGGAAAGCAAAAGCTTCTAACATCATTGTGATCCTAGTGTTGGGAGTAAAAATAATGTTTAGCTACAGAAGGTATTTGGGAAAGCTACATCTGAAAGGTACTAATGTCTTGTAATAGGAACAACTCTTGAACAGGTTAATGCTACTGTTTAAACCCTGATGCCTACTAACACAAATCAGATGCTCCTTCCCTTTACACATATACCATGCTTTCTATAAATCTATTACATTATACTGGCATCTGGATTAGTATAAAGATCAAATTTAGGTGTAATTTTTAATTTGTTGAACTATTTTTTGAGAATAACTTAAATACCAATATTTTTACCACATGCATCATGCAATTTGATATATGACTCATATTTGTACAATTTTCCTAAACAAATCTATCTTATAAAATGAGGTGTATTAAAAAATTGAACTGCTGCAATATGTCATCAGTGTGTGAATATATGTATATCTAACTTATTATATAAGAATAATTTAGCATAACCCCGAGCTGTTAAATGATAGCCATAGTATGACTGTTTATACTAATGTTTTTAATAAAATTAGATCTAATTTGGTCCCTTACTTTCTTTTAGAGAAGAGTAACCAGAATTCAACAAATAGAGAAGGACATACTTCGTATACGACAGCTTTTACAGTCCCAAGCAACAGAAGCAGAGGTTAGTAAGTTGGGTTTTTTTGTTTGTTTACAGATATAGATATGGAAAAGAAAATGTCTAATTAATGTGGCATCATTGAAATATAGATGTTTCTTCTAGAGAATTGAGACACTTCGTAAGTTTTTTTCATGAAATTAAATGAATTATCAAAAACCTTGACTATGTTGATCTTTTAATAACTCCTATCAATTAAAATTTATAGAGTCGTAAATACAGATACTTTACTTCAGTCCTCAGATTACATATAATCAGATAGCTAACTTAAATTGGCTATTATCAACTAGTAAATAAGCTATTACCTGTCTGTAATTCATGATTAAAACTGATCATACAAATTTATTTATGCTTGCTCCACAGTCCTCATTAAAATTACAGTAAAAGCATAAAATGAAAAAGGCACAAAGACAGGGGAGGTAACAATAAAATTGGGGGAGCTGGAAAGCAGGTAAATAAATGCACGGTTTTAGTATATAGTAGTGAATTAACACCTAAGTCAGCTGTAGGAAGTCATGAAGCAACTCATTTTATACTGTGGAGTCCCAAAAGGTTCCAAAATAGGTACCTCTGGATATAAGGATTAAAAAAGGTGGCTAAAATTTTAGTTAGAGGATGACTGAAAATTTGTTAAGATGCAGGTAGAGCCTCCAGAGGCTGTCTTGAACTCTCAATAGCAGGTAACTTCTTTCCAATCCCAGCAAAAGAGGAGGGACTTATTCTAGAAAGGGTAAAAGAAAGGGTCTTTAGGTAGAGGTAACCCTAGTGTAACTGAAGTTGGGATATCATACTAAAAACTGAAATAAGTGAAAATTTACTTATGAATGCTGAAACCCTCACTCACTTCCAAGCTTATAATACAGGCAAGTTTCTAGAAGCAACTTCTCTAAGAAATGTGACTAACCCAAGAAAACAGACCTGAAGGTACTGACATTGGAGGATTCCCCAATAAAACAACCCAGCTGGACCACCCTATAGAGTAGCTGTAGTTGCCAGTCTTCATCCTTCATGCATAGAGCAGCACTTAACCTTTTCGTAGGTAGCCCATTCTGAAATAGGGATGGACAGCTAAAGACTACCAGACATTTTAAGTAAGTTCCTAAAAAGAAGGATGTCATGGAAAAAGTATGCAGAGAGAACACTTTAAAACCTAAAACTAACATTCTCAGATAAAAGAGGATGCATCCATAGTGGTAGGAAACGATTCTACGCAAAAGGAACATTCAGAGAATTCAAGAAAGAGTTCTTGGGAATTAAAAGTGTGATGGTAGCAGAAATGAAAACTCAGGTTAGAAGATAAATTTCTCGGAAAATAGAAAGATATGAGATGGAAGACAGAAAAGATGAGAAAATCAGAGAATCATTTCTGGAGGGTTCACTATTCATATAAAAAGGAGTTCCAGAAAGAGAATGGAGGAGCTAGAAGGAGGAAATTATCACAGAAATAAAATACCCTAGAATTGAGGGGCATAGTTTTCCAAATAAAATGGTCTCTTCAGTATCCAATACCACAGATGAAAATAATCCCACAGCAGGCACATCATGGTACAGTTTCATTTCACTAGGAATAAAAAGAAAGTCCTAAAACATTCTAGAGAAGGAGAGGAAAACAAACAAGAAAAAAACAAAACAAAAAACCAGGAATGTAAATGTCTTTAGCTATATAAACAGCAACACTGGGAGCTGGGAAGTAGAATACCAATTTCTTAAAATTTCTGAAAGAAAATTATTTCCAGCTATATTCTAACACCTGTTCTCTGACACCACTGGGTGTCCCGTAATTCCATTCAGTTCTGACACCCAGAGTGCAGAGTGCAGACCCCACATTTAAGGATAAAGTCATTCACAAGACTGCCCTCACTTCAGACACCAACTACCAGTGTCAGGTGTCCTCAAGCCACCTGCACTCTGCCCAGCTTGCTGTACATTCTATTCTAAGTGGGTATATTCTAGTGCAATTCAATTCTGACACTTAACTACCTAGAATTAACATAGCCTATACAGGTTAATGGCAGAGTCCTTCACAAGACTAACCACCCCCCCCCAAGCCACCCATACTTCTGCCCAACTGGCTACAAATTAGGGGCTTCCCACACCCCCCTAGGTTCAGTAATTCACTGGAGTGACTCAGAACTCACTGGAAATACTAACATACAATTACAGTTTTATTATAGAGGATACAGATCAGGAACAGCCAAATGAGACCAATATAGGGCAAAATCTGGGGAAAGTGAGGGATAAAGAATGCAGAGCTTCCGTGCTCTCATAGAATCTCAACACGTCATTCTCCCAACATATCAATATGTTCATCAACCAGGAAGCTCCACTGAGCTTCAGCGTCCAAAGTTTTATTGGGGTTTCATTATGTAGGCACACTTGATTAAATAGGTAGCTGTATGACTGACCTTAATTTCCAGGCCCCTCTCTTCCTCCTCCCTGGAGGTCAGTCTGGCCCAAAGTTTCAACCTTCTAGTCACCTGTTTTCCTCTATGTCTGACTCTTAATATCATAGGAACTTTGGCTTTAGTACATCTGAATTTGAAATATGCAGAAACATGTATTTGCTAAGTAGGCATTTTAAGTACGAGTACTATGAAGTCATATTCCTAAAAGCAGTTTAACTTGGCTGACTTAAGCCAATAAAAACTCGGTATTTGTAATATAAGGAGTAAGTGTCCATTTTGCAATGTTGACTCTTAAGGACTGGGGGAAAAAAAGAACAGTATCTCTGCTCCTTTTTCAGTCTCACTGGTATTGTTGTTTGGCAGTATTCTGGTTGTTGCCACCCCTTTGGCTTTCCAGTGTAGTTTATCTTTTTTTCCCCCTTGATTAAACTTACTGTAACACTCTATTTTTTTAACTATTTTTAAAGAGGCAGGCTTTTGTTTTTATTGAGCAGTACTACATTTTATATTTTCTCTTTTATATTTTCTGCTGCTATTGTTTTTCTCATTTCTTTAGTTACAGTTTTTTCCTCTTTCTTATATCCTGATTATTGTTGTCTGCATCTAACAGATCCTTTTATATTTCGGAATGAATATTTGCATTTATTTTTTTCTAGTTGATTGAATCTTTTATTTGTATGAAATAGCTCTGTGTATAGCATTTAATGCTCTTCACCTTGAATTTCATTTTGTTTGCTATTAATATTACCACCCTAGCTTTTTGTTATCATTTTCCCACTATAATATATTCCCTGCTGGTATTTCAAAGTTTACCAACTTTCTGTCCTCTGGAAAGCCCTAAAAAATTGTTGTTTGTTCATTGCCACCCTTATTTTCCAGCATGGTTATAAGTTTTTTGCAGGTTGGAGACTTGTTTGTGTTTTTTTATTTGTTCAAAACTTTTATTCATACCATTGGATCTGGGGCCAACTGTGCCAGCTGTCCACTGTTGTGATCCAGTCTCTTCTTGTTTTCTTTTGTTATGAAAGTGATTATATTAGTCCTAGCCTACAGTGGTTACATTTAGTCTACTAGTTCAGTGAATGTAGATTAAAGGAAGGTGCCATGTCACATTTAAGAAAGAACCAAAACTTTTTTTTTTTTAATTTGCTTTTTAAAGTTTCTTTATTCCATTATTGTTGTTCGGCTAATATAGATAAGTGGGAGGATCTGGAAAATGGAGAAAACCAGGGCTTGGACACTCATAAATTAGTTCACATACAGCATAGATTAGAAAAGAGAGGATATCTGTCAAATAATTTCTCCACCATGAAGCGTATTGCATATAGCACTCTTTGTCCTGCCTGTTGACAACTCTGGTTTAGGGTCAAGATGCAGTACTTAATTCAAGTGATGTAATTATTGCACATGATTCAAATATCAAAAATTACAAAAAGATATGTGAAGCAACCAGTTTACCACTTTCTTGTATATCTTTTCAGAAAAGGTGGATTGTTTATCGACCAGCAAATACATTTGGGGAGATCAAAAAGATGGGAGCTGTGAGGAGAGTTGTAGCATGGTTGTAAAATCTCTAGAAAATAGCCAGTGAGAGAGCCAGGTGGCTCAGTCAGTTGAGCATCTGATTTCATTTCGGCTCAGGTCCTGAGATGAAGCCCTGCATCGGGCTCCGCTCTCTACAGGGAGTCTGCTTGAAGATTTTCTGTCTGTTCTCGCCCTCAAATAAATAAGTAAATAAATAAATCTTTTAAAAGAAAAAGAAAATAGCCAGTGAGAAATATTTATTAAAATCCTATGCAAAGTACTTTTGTAACTATTAGTAAGGAGACCACTCAATTTAAAAATTTTTTTAAAAATTAAAAAAAAAGATTTGAATAGACATTTCACCAGAAAATGTACAGAAATGGCTGGTAAGCACATGAAAATATGCTCACCATCATTAGTCATTCAGGAAATGCAAATCAAAACCACAGTGAGATACCACTTTACACCCAATAGGATGGCTATAATCATAAAGACAGATAATAAACATTGGCAAGAATGTAGATAAATAGAAGCCATCATATATTGCTATTGGGAATATAAAATGTGCAGCCACTTGGAAAACAGTTTGGCAGTTACTTAAAGTATTAAACATAGAGTTATCGTGTGATCCAGCAATTCCACTTCAAGGTACCTATCCAAGAGAAATGAAAACATACGTTCACACAAAGACTTTAACGTGAATGTTCATAGCAGTATTATTCATAGTAGCCCCCAAAGTAGAAACTATGCAAACGTGTATCAGCTGGTGAATGATTAAAACACAGTGTGGTATATCTTTACAACTGAATACTGTTCTGCAATAAAAAGGAACAAATTGGTGATACATACTGTAACATTGATCAAGCTCAAAAACATGCTAAGTAAAAGAAACTAGACATGTAAGTCTACATATTTCATTTATAAGAAATGTCTAGAAAAGTTAAATTTATACAGACAAAGTAGTTAAGACAGGTATGGGTGGGAATGAGGATTAACTGTAAACGAGCACAAGTCATCCTATTAGAATGATAAAAATGGTGCTTGCTTCAGCAGCACATATACTAGAATGATAAAAATATTCTAAAGCTGGATTATGGTGATGCTTGGTACGCTTACAAAAAATGGTACACTTAAAATGGGTGAATGTTGTGGTATGCAAATATCTCAACAATTTTTTTTCATCCCTAGGGTAGAAAACTTTGGGGAAGTTGTCCAGCAACTGTGGAAATGAGGATGCTAATTAGGATCATTCTTTCATTAGGACTCAGCAACAGTTTCTTTGCCTTTAATGTTAGCAGTAGCTTTGGACCGTGGTAAAGAGTGCTCACTTCGGCAGCGCATATACTAAATTGGACAGTGGTAAAGAGTGCAGGCAGGCCTGTAGCCTAGGATCAGTAAGAGAATAAAGGGAAGTAAAATAACAAATAGAAAGGAGGAGGAGGAAAGAAAACAAAGATAATAAGTGTTAAATATTATTTTGGGCCCTAGAGTCAGGCTTGTGATCCCAGCTCTGACTCTGCCACTTACGAGGTATGTCACCTAAAGCCAGATACTTATCTTCTCTGTGCCTCAGTTTCTTTATTTGTAAAGTGGGGATAATAATAATACCTTACCTCACAGAGTTGGTGTGAGGATTAAATAAATCAGTAGATGCCAAGTGATTAAAGCATAGTAAACATTAGACTTTTTTTTTAACTTTATCACATTCATCATCCTGTCATCAAATGGGTCTGGTAATCCTTCATGACTACTATGTTTCTGTGGATCCCCCGTTCTTCTTCTCTTGGAAATGACTTTACTAATCTCCCTCCATAATTCCATCTCCTCCTTCATAGAGAAAATAGTACCTGTCATCAGAACTGCCTGTCCTTCCTGTCAAGAGGTGTTCTGCCTTCTTGCCTGTGCTTTGGATTTTCATTTCCTGCCTTTTCAGGAACTTCTTACTCTTATCTCTTTTCTCTCACGTATTTATCTCCTTCCTCTTCTGTGGCACCTTTGTATTGCCATTTAAACCTGCTCAAATCTTATCTTTCAAAATATAAAAGGAACCTTCCTCAATTCTGCCTCTCCTTGCAACTACCTTCCTTCATCTGTCCCCTTACCTCCCTCACTGTCTTTTCCCATTCCCCCACTCCACAAGTGTTTCTAGACTCCCAAGTCTGTATTTCCTCCCCACCATTTACTCTTCTTTTCTCCCCCACCATTCACTCTTAAAACACACCAATCTAGCTAGTCTCTACTCCCATCAGTGACTTCTATATTATTAATTAAATTGATATTTTCAGTCTTCATCTTGACATTTTCTACATTATTAAACACTTCCTGTTGCTTGAAATATTTTTCTCTTGGCATTTATGGCAACACTTTTTTGTTTTTTTTCCCCATCTCTTTGGTTTTTATAGGCCCATGCTCTTTTATCTGGACATTAATTGTACACATTCCTTAAGTCTTTATTTCTGTTATCTGTATTATCTTTCCCTTAGACCGTCTCATTTGTGCTTACAGCTTCGCTTACCTTTTATACACTATTGGCTTTCAAATCCATTTTCCTAGCCCTCAGTTCCAGACTCCTAAATCTATGTGCCTCCTCTGTATCTCCACTTAGATGTCTCAAAGACACCTTAAATCCAACATATTCAAAGCATAATTAATGATCTTCTCCTCCTAAGTCCTTCTTACCATGCCACTCCTCCAGAAAACCCTCACTCCCTTAGTATTACCTTCTCTGCAAGTCTCACCATCATTATTCAGTTGTGTGAGTTAAGGAATATAGGAATAATTCTTGACAGCACATCTCTTCTTCTATCCTATATGCAGTAATATCAAGTCCTTCAGATTTACCTCTCTGTCCCTACTTCTATCCCTGCCACTGCTTGCCTGGTGTCAGGTACCATCATCTCACACTTAAGTTAATACATTAGCTTCCAAACTGGTCTCATCTATATTTCCTACCTACTTAGACCATTTAAAATTAAATTTGACCTTAAAAAATCAATTTACATTAAGTTTTCCCATTAATAGTCTAGTATTGGTTATGTGAGGGCAGGAGTGATGTATGAGAATCACACTAAAATTCAACAAAATCAATAAGGTTTTTTTTTTTTTACCATCTTTTTTTCTACTCTCTGCACCATGATTTTTCTGATGTACTAGAACAAACTAGCCCCCCTCCCCCAAACCTCAGGTCCTTCGCATTTGATCTGTTTACCTAAAACCTTCCCCTAACCCTGTCCATTTTCCCAGAACTCCTATTCTTTAGATCTCAGTTCAGACAGCACTTCCTAAGATGGCTCTTTCCCAAACTGTTAGGCCATGTGATATCCCTCTGCTTATTTATTCTCACAGCACCTTGTACTCTTTTTTTCAGTGTGCTTGTCAAAGTTTTAACATTATTTGATAGTATCCCTGATGAGACTGTAAGCTTGAGGAGTATGTAGAACAGTGTCTTGTTTTGCCAGCACTGTATTCTGTGGCACCTCATACAAGTAACTTTAACATATCAGATGCTCAGGAATTACTTTTACATTGACATCTTTAATTATGTTAGTGTCAAATCTTTGTGTTTTTAGTGGGTTTTTATTCATTTTGCCTCTCGATTAACTTTGTATTGTCTCTACTTTTACTGAATTTGTTGAATTTTATAGTGTGATTTTCAGATGATACTATTTTTTCTTCTATTTCTGAATTATTGGGGCTATCTCATTTTTGCCTATATATAACTTAGTTTATTGGTGGAAATACTGCATGTAAATTAACTTTTAAGTCACATTTTAAATGGTCTAGGAAAGCTTGATGTTTAAGGAAATTCCAGTGGAAGCCATTTTGTAATACAATTATCTGCTATTAAATATGGCAAGTGTTTTAAAGTGTAATTTTTATTTTTGAGTATCATTTTCCTAGAGCATGCAGGCACATTTGTGCTTCTATAAAAGATAATGGAAAAATTAGTTTACTTCTTTGATTCTGCAGTGGTATTTTTACAGAGTGATTGCTTTATACTGGATATAATCTATCTTGAAATGACTGCTTTTACTGGATATAATCTGTCATTTTCATTTCATATAACAGATGGTGGTTACATTAGAAAAGGTTTTTGGTTCTATTCCTATCAGGATCTAAGAGCTTATTGATTTCATGACTTTTATTAGCAGAAGATATATATATATTCTGTGTATAAATATACGTATACAGAATGTATTTGTAAGCCTAGGTAATAGTTTAACTGTTATATTTGCAGCTCTATTAAATGCCAGAGCCATGTGACCTTGTGGAAGAGATAAGTATTTGTTCTAGTTGGGTTATATCCCTGGGAGTGATGTGAGCACAGCTGGTGGAGGATGGTGTTTCTGTGAGTCTCAGAAAATCCTTTGTCTTGTGCGGCTTTAATGCTCAGGGGACACACTTCACTTTCCTCTTACTGAAATAGTCAGCTGCCAACCATGCTGGAGGTTATGAAGTATAAGTGCAGTTCCATGCTTTTGTAAACCTGTATAATTGATGCATTCAGAGCTTTAATACAGGAAAGAAAAAAAGCTGTGGGCTAAGAAAGCATTCACTGTTTCTGTATGTAATGATGTTAACTCCATGTTGACAGAGGTCATCTCAGAGCAAGCACGAAGCTGGCTCACATGAAGCTGAGCGGCAGAATGAAGGTCAAGGAGTGGCAGAAATCAACATGGCAACTTCTGATAGTGGTCAGGTAAATAAATTATTTTATTGGTTTTCTTTTTAATTAGCTATTTAAATATTTTTAAAGGAATATGGAGTGAGATAGTCCTCAGAATGATCTGTAAATCTTACTGATTTCCTTAGTCCTAAATGGATATCTCCAGAAGAATTCAGTGCCAAAATGCTATGTCATTTTTCTTTATTACATCTAACAATAATGGTTTCAAAATTTCTAAGTATATTTTATAGCTCTAAATTGTGTATTTCTGTTTTAGTCTAAAAATGATTAGTGTGGGTAGAGGTTTTTTTTGAAAAATAAATGCTAAACTGCATTTTGGTTATGTATGATTTGACCTAGTTATTATTGCTTGCATTGAACAGATTTGCTCTTTCTCTAAGGCATTCTTTGCAAAGACATTTTTATGTTTTTAAAAGTGATAAAGACTTTGTTATAATTCTTGTTTTCTGTTGTACTTCAAGGTTACATAAATCTAGAAATCCAAGTTTTATAATTGAAAAAAATGATACTAATGCTCCTAAAAAGAGACATAGCCTAGTCATGTTTAACCATTATCACATCATTTTTTAGCAAAATTGTGGAAGTCAACTTGATTTTTTTTTTAAATGTAGCACTGTTATCTTGTAACTCTGCCATTAATTTTCTATTAGAGTTTTATCAGAATGCATCATAATATGACAGAATTCTGTTTGGGGTGTTTGGTCTTCACATTTTTTCAGTGAATATTTTTATGTTGTAAATGAGTGATTTTTTTAAAATAGAATTTCACTAAGTTTTTAAAGATAATTTCCCCACTATTGATACAAAATATTCCTGTAGTGTCTGTAGGTTATTTTTGATTTAATATTTTTTAAAAGAGCATGGGTTAAAATTTAAAGCTTATAATGTCTCATATTTAAGGGGCGCCTGGGTGGCTCAGTTGGTTAAGCATCTGCCTTCAGCTCAGGTCATGATCCCAGGGTCCTGGGACCAAGGCCTGCATCCAGCTCCTTGCTCAGCAGGGAGCCTTCTTCTCCCTCTCCCTCTGCCTGGCACTCTGCCTACTTGTGCTCTCCCTCTCTCTCTCTCAAATAAATAAATAAAATCTTAAAAAAAAAAAATTGGGGCACCTGGGTTGCTGAGGCGGTTAAGCGTCTGCCTTCGACTTGGGTTGTGATCTCAGGGTCCTGGGATCAAGTCTGGTATCAGGTTCCCTGCTCAGCAGGGAGCCTGCTTCTCCCTCTGTCTGCTTGTGCTTGTTCACTCTCTCTCTCTCTCTCTCTGACAAATAAATAAAGAAAATCTTAAAAAATATATAAAAAAAATTTTTTTAAGGTTTTTAAAAATGTCTCATATTTAAGCATTTAAAGTTATTTTACTGAGTTAAAGGTATTTCATTTTAGTATTACTAGTTAGCATTATACTGGGGAAAACTCTTCAGTTATAGATGGTAAATTGTGGCAAAAGAAATTATATTTTAGCATATTTGAGTTATTTTGAGTATATTTTTTTTCTACCTTTAGGGAATTATTTGGGAAATTTGTTTTCCTACATATATGTAGAAGAAAAGAAAGAAAAGTTTCAAGCTCTTGACAGAAAAAACTGTTTGCTTAGGATTAGACCTTTCTAAATATTTATTTGGTTACTTTTAGTCACTGTTTAAAACAATACTACAGCTGCTCCAAATCCTGATGTAGCCAAGTGATACAAACCTGTGGGACTGTGATTCAGTTAGCCACGATTCCTTTAAACTATCTTAATCGGATCTATACATGATAACCTCTTGGGATTTGTTCATTTGTTTTATTTTATTATTTGCTCCAGAAATAAAAGCCATTGACAATAACTAAAAATGAAAATCAGCCTCTGAATTTCTCAGGATCAAAGTAGCATGATCCAGCAAAGCTTCTGTCCTGGTGCACTTACGCTACCACTGCATATGCAAGTTCATTGTACACCCTCTCTCACCTGGTATCCTGCCTGCCATCCACCCTGCCAGAATGATCTTTGCAAAGAGTAAATCACCCTCTTTAAAACCCTTTATTGGCTTCCCTTGGTTTTTAGAATAAGATAACCCTTTTTTATGACCTATATAACCTGGCTCCTGCCTAACTCGTCAGCTCTACATCACGCTTTGCTCTCACTACTTCAGCCACACTGGCCTTTCAGTACCTCATATTTATTGGGCCTCCTCTTTCCACAGCCTGTGCACAATCTATACCCCTTCTTTACAGTGCTCTTCTCATCCCATTTCACTCCATTAACATCAGTTCATGTGTCTTTGCACTTAAGCATGACTTTCTCAAGAGGCTTGAACAGTTCAAATCCCATTGTCATAAGCTGTCCTAGAACATTCCTCTCTTTGAAGACTACCACATTTGCAGTTTTACATTTATCTGTGTGATTATTTGATTAATATTGATTTCCCCCACTAGACTGTAAGCTCCAGAAGGGCAAAGATTTTATCTAGTTTTGTCCATTTTCATATCTTCACAGTCCCTGGTAAATAGTAAATAACAGTAAATATATGTTGGTTGGAAGAAAGATCTCACATCCCTTCTAGAAATAGTGTTTCTTGATCTGTGATTAATCTCCCGTGGAAGTTAAATGGAAAGAGAAAGCTGGAAGTAAATTATACAGGTCAGATCCCTGCTTGCTTAGTATATAACTACCGTGTATAATTCATTTATGAATTGGTTCTTAGCTTTTCTGTTTAAAGTTTAGAACCAGATCTCTAGTGATAGCCAGTAAGTAATGGTGAAGTTCAGCCAAGAGTGGGAAAGAAATGAAATGATAAGAGAATGCTTTACGGCTAATGAGCATTTTAAAACTTTACTATGGAAAATTTCAAACATATACAGAGGCAGATAAAATAATATAGTAATCCACACGTACCCTATTCCACTTTGCCCTCCCATTTTATTTTTGAAGAAGAACCAACATCATCATCATTTCTTCCATAAATATTTCACTCTGTATTTCCAAAAGATAACAACACTTTTTAAAAATACATAACTGGGGCACCTGGGTGGCTCAGTCGTTAAGCATCTGCCTTCGGCTCAGGTCATGATCCCAGGGTCCTGGGATCGAGTCCCGCATCGGGCTCCCTACTTAGCGGGGAGCCTGCTTCTCACTCTCCCTCTGCTTGCCGCTCTCTCTCTCTGTCAAATAAATAAATAAAAATCTTTAAAAATATAAATAAATAAATAAATAATAAAAATATATAACTATTCGGGAGGGGGGGCGCCTGGCTGCCTCAGCTGGTAGAGCATGTGACTCTTGATCCCAGGGTTGTGAGTTTAAGCCCCACATTGGGTGTAGAGCTTACTTTAAAAAAAAAAAAAAAAACTGAAAGTATGTAACTACACTGCCATTATTACATTCCCAAAGGAACCCACAGTAATAGCATCGATATCTAGTCAGTATCCAAATCTGCAATTGTTTTCATAAATGTCATAATTTTTCACAGCTTATTTGACTCTTTCCAGGTAAGGTTCATGCTTTGGGATTAGTTAATAAGTCTCCAGAGTTTTGTGGGGCTTTTTGTTTGTTTGTTTTTAAAGATTTCACCTATTTATTTGACATAGAGAGAGAGAGAGAATGAGAAAGCAAGCAAGCACAAGCAGGGGGAGGGAGAGGGAGAAGCCGGCTCCCCGCTGAGCAGGGAGCCCGATGCGGGGCTCAATCCCAGGACCCTGGGATCATGACCTGAGCTGAAGGCAGACACTTAACATACTGAGCCACCCAGGCGTCTCTCCACAAAGTTTCTTTTAATCTCTAGGTTCCTTTTTTGTCTCTTGTTTTCTGGATGTTTATTAGTTGAGGAATGAAAGTTCTTTGTTTTATACAGTTTTCCATAGTCTGGATTTTGCTGATAACATCTTCATGGTGTGTAGTTTGACATTTTTCTCTGTCCCCTATATTTCCTTTAAATTGGTATTTGGATCTAGAGATGTGATCAGCTTTGGGTTTTCAAGCCTTGTTTTTTTGTTTTGTTTTGTTTTGTTTTGTTTTGTTTTTGCAAGTCTTTTGAGGGTGGATTGTGGTCTTCTGGTCTTCAGTCAGGAAGTATATAATGTCTGGTTGTCTTATCTTTTTGTGATATTAACAGTAACTGATACCTTATACCCAGCTCCATTAATTCGTTAGGGGGTACAAAATTAGCTGGGAAACTTCTATAAGGAGAAATTCTTGTGTACTGTTTGATTACTTCCATGTACAATTTGATTAGGAAGAAAAGGGGGTAAATGCTTCCTTCTTCCCCTCCTTAGGCCAGGTTTCACAGTGACATAGAGACTCCTGCTGCCTGTGAAATAGAAACCCTGGAGTCACTTTCTAAAGTGAGTAAGCAGGAAGAGACAAGAGGGGTTCCGACCCAGGAGGAATACTTGAAATTGACTGTATCCCCACTCCACTAAGTGCAGCCATCAGGCATAGCCCTTCTAGGTCTCCTCAGTGAACTTTTGAGTGCCTGTCTCTATTGGCAGTGGCTATTTAAGGATGAATAAGGGAAAAGTAGAAAATAAAGAGATGCTTGATTTTAATATGTAGTGATTAAAAGAAATTATAGTTACTTGGAAGGGTCCCCTCCAGCCATTCATCTTATCCCCACCTCTGTATTTGCCACCCATTTTTCATTTTACTGTTCACCTTTTCCCCCACTCCTGTCACCAAAAGATAATATAAAATTCATTCATCAATGTTCAGCATCTGTATTATGCCAAGACTGTTCACAGCCCCAGGATATGGGAGTGAGCTAGGTATGTGCTACCTTTTCCTTAAGAAACTTACAATCTAAAAGTAAGACAGATGAGCAGTTTCCACAAAGTGTGTTAAGTATTATGAGAGGGCAAGTACATAGTGTTACAGGAACACATATTAGAAGCACTTAACTAGTGTTAGGATGATGTTGGTCCTAGAGAAAGTTATAAATTATTATGACACCTCAAAAATGATTGGGTAAATTAGGTACCATATCTAGGTGAAAGATGATGGTGGCCTCAGGATTAGGGGAACAATTGATAGATTTGAGAGAGTCAGTTGGTTGGTGGATATCTGAGTACCTGAGAATATTTAGGAAATAGAATCCGTAAGGTTTGGTGTTGGATATGACAGTTAAGGGGGAAGGGGAAAGAAGTAAAGAGTGACTTCCAGGTTTTTGTCATAGGCAGCTAGGAGGATGGTGATATAATTCAGTGATAACTCTAGATGAGGAGGAGGTTTGTGGAAGAAAATAATCTAGTTTCAAAAATGTTAAAATTAAGGTTAAGTTTGAAGGTGTTAAATATGAGACATTGAAGTAGAAATGTTAGGTAGGCTGTTAGAATTTTGAGTTTGGAATTGAAGGGAGGGGTGAAGAATGTGATGATAACTCAAGGTATGGAAGATTTTTACATCCCCTGTGATTATAGAGTGAGAAGATGAAGACCTGGGCTAACATCGTAAAGCAAGGGAATCATACTGTTCCAAGAAAGAGGAAACAGTTAACATTATTCGCCACTGATCATAAGGACTAAAAAAATCTGCATTGGGTTTTACCAAAATAAGGTCATTGTTGATCTTAGCAAGAGCAATTTCATTGGCTTTCTACCGTATTATACTGAAGTGAGTTGAGGCTTAAATGGAAGGTTAAAAAGTAGAAGAGAGCAGGGTGCCTGGTGGACTTAGTCAATAGAGCCTGCAACTTTTGGTCTCAGGGTTGTGAGTTTGAGCCCCACATTGGATGTAGAGATGACTTTAAAATAAAATCTTAAAAAAAAAAAAAAAGTAGAAGAGAGCAATTCCAGCTAACTCAAAAAGTGAACAGGCTGTTACCTGATGCAGAATACAGATTTGAGAGAAAATTTGCAGATTGTTTTATTTTTTTAAGATAGAAGAGATGAGTATGCTTGAATGACAATGGGAAGGAATCAGTAGAGGGAAAGGATCCAGAGCACACATGAAGGGATGGGCCACAGAAGGATGCAACAGCAGAAGGTAGAGATGGATATGGTGTCAGGTTACTTTGTTGGTTTGGTAGCAAAAAGTTGAAGTTTTGTCTGATGGCTTCTATTTCCCTGTAAATTAGAAGGTAAAATTATTTGTGGTAAAGGAAGAATAGTCAATTTTGTGCAAAAGGAGGCCTGTATAAAATAGCCAGTGTAGGGGCGCCTGGGTGGCTCAGTCGTTGAACGTCTGCCTTTGGCTCAGGTCATGATCCCAGGGTCCTGGGATCGAGCCCCGCATCGGGCTCTCCGCTCTGCGGGAAGCCTGCTTCTCCCTCTCCTTCTGCCTCTGCTTGTATTCCCTCTCTCGCTGTGTTTCTCTCTGTCAAATAATAAAATCTTAAAAAAAAAAAAAAAAAATAGCCAGTGTAAGGAAAGAAAGGAGAGCTGACTAGGGAAACAAAGACTGCAGCTACAGTACTAAGGGCCCAAATGTATTGGTGACCATAAATGTTAAATGCGCAGCATCTTGGAGAGTTGTGTTATTTTCTCACATGGTCAGATTTCTCAGATACTGCTCAGCAGTCCATATCAGGGTATAGAAAAAAACAGTTGGATTCATCTGTAATTACAGTGTTTGCAGGCAAGTGGGATGGAATAACCATGGAGTAAAGCTATTGAAAACTAGCTAAGAGAATTAATGGAAGTGATACACTGCAAGAAATTCAAGCTGGAATATGTAGAGAGATCCATGACTTGCTATTCCAGTCATTTCGAAGAAGCTTTCTTGGGGAAGGTTAAAGGAGATTGCTAGAAGAATAGGCTATCAGAGCTACCACGGGATAACTAAATGTGTTATTTAGAGATGGTGCCTTTTGGGGTAATGGAAATAGTCCAGGATATAATCATTGAGGTCGGTGGCTAAAATGGAGTAGAGGAGAAAAATGTCTTTGACGATATCAGAGAACTGAGGGGCCAAGGTTTTGAATGGGTTATGTGCATGGATGTTGAAGTTATCCAGAATGATGCAGTAGTTAAAGTGGAAGGAGGTCAGTGACCCTTGTGCCAAAGTAATGATTGGGTATAGTGATTGAGAGGTCAGAAATTATGTTAGGACTGGGAAAGGGGGAAAGGCGATTATAACGCAAAGAGATTTGGGCCTTTTACAGGGCTTCAAAATGATTTAGAGTGAGGAAAACATAGACTTACACTGCCTCCTGACTCTGTGAAGTACATGGCTCGTAGGAGAGAAGGCTGCAGCAAGAAGGGGTTTCCTGTGAGAGCCAGGTTTCGGGGAAAGCCAGGAGTAACAGCAGCAGTAGGTGAAAAGTTGAGGATTCATGCCGCACGGAATCTAGATTCCCCAAGAAAGGTTGGATAGGAAAGAACACAGTTTACAGCTGAGAGTTGAGAATGATATAGAGAATACTTGTATCTTGAACAGCGAGCAAGGCCAATTCCAGAGATGTGCAAGATGACTGCTTTAACAGGTCTTGAGTTTGTGAGAGAGTTAATCACACTCAAGTGTCTTCAGAATTTACTCATGAGTTGGGTAGAAAATACTTCTTAGGAAGTTACCATTTCTTGTGAGTTATCATTTCTCTAAGTCCCTCTGAAAGATGTTGGCACAGGTCTAGTCATAATAAAAGGGCCCAGGAAAGATTCTCAAGGCCCAAGTTCTATAGGTCGTGTGGGTATGGGAATGTTTTCTTGTTATCTCCTTATAATAAATGCATCTGGGGGCTGGGTGGCTCAGTCATTAAGCGTCTGCCTTCGGCTCAGGTCATGATCCTAGGGTCCTGGGATCGAGCCCCGCATTGGGCTCCCCGCTCGGCGAGAAGCCCGCTTCTCCCACTCCCCCTGCTTGTGTTCCCTCTCTCGCTGTGTCTCTCTCTGTCAAATAAATAAATAAAATCTTAAAAAAAAAAAATGTATCTGAATTTCTATCTCGGTAGATTGGGAGAAGGGGAAGTGTCCCAAAATCAAGGAGCTGATTTCTTTCAGTACAAGAAGATACTTAGATTGAAGCTTAAATATAATTTGATATCTACACTGAAATGAATGCCAGAAACATGTTTTTTATTGTAAAAATAGGTTTTCCCTTGTTTTATAATTTAGCTCCTTGTTTCTCTTTTGTTTCAAAGAGTGTGTTAGTTATCTGTTGCTACCTAACAAATGTAGCAGCTTAAAACAGCAAACATTTGTTTCTGTAGGTCAGGAATCCTGGTGCAGCCTAGTTGAGTGCCTCTGATTCAGGGTCTCTCATGAGACTACAGTCATGGCGTTGGCTGGGACCACAGTCATGTCAAGGCTTGATAGGGAAAGATCTGCTTCTGAGCTCACCCAGAGGGCTGTTGGCAGACCTCATGTCCTTACCGGCTGTTGGCCAGAGAAATCAGTTCTTTGCCACCTGGGCCTGGCCATAGAGCAGTTCACAACATAGTGGCTGGCTTCCCTCAGAGAAAACAAGAGAGGGTACCCATGGTGGAAGCCACAGTCTTTGTAACCTTATCTTGGAAGTGACTTCTCATCTCCTCTGCAGCATTCTTTTCACTGGAATCCAGTCCCTAAATCTAGCCCACACTCAAAACGAGGGGATTACATTACATTAGGGCATGACTGCCAGGAGATAAGGATCACTGGGGTTGCCTTACAGCCTACCTACCACAAACGTTCAGATATCCTCAAAGATAATATGTTTGCGTCAGGATACAGAGTCATTCACCTTCTCCTGTAGACCAAGAAAGGACCCTTGCCTGAAATTTACTTTAAAAGAAAACCCGGACTATTCTCTACCCTGAATCTTGGTTCCTCAAATCCATCCTCCTTATTACAACCAGAATAAGCTCTTTATGTCCAAATTTATTTGCAGTTTTGTCCCCAATCCAACTCCCACCGCCACACACTGTATTCTTTCTTACCTTTGCTTAATGCTTCTGCCTTTGCTTAATGTTGGGCTGCCCTGAGGCTAATGCACAAAGGAAATTACAAGGTCTGTTGGTTCCAAAATTTAGGGATATTGGGTACATTCAGAGATAGTGACTTTTTCCAACTCATTGAACCCTCCAGAGTAGAGATAAACAACTCACAATCCTCAAACCTGTTTTTCCCATAATGGGAAAAACACCCCTTTGCCACGCCCCATTCTCCAATTAACGAGAGCATCTATATGTGAAGGAACCAGCAAAGGTGTCCTCTGCCCAGATATTCTTACAGATTTTACTACTAGCTCCTCTTTCATTCATAACAAATATTTTGTGAATACCTACTATGAACTTAAAACTACCCTTGGTATTGAGAATATAACAGTGAACAGAATAAAGTTTCTCCCTCAAAGAGTTTATATTCTAGCTTTTCCTTTTGAAAGATTAAGAACTGTAGCAGAATACCTGCCAATATTGTTTTCTAATTGGATATATTCTTATAATCATTATTCTTAATCATTAATGAATGGCTTTAGGTATAGCCAGTATTTTGATAGGTCCCACATATTTATCTGTAGTCCCTACTCCTGTCCAGAGTTGCATCTTGTGTTTTCAGATGCCCATTTTGCATTTTTACTGTATGTCAGTATACATTGATTGATGATCTCAGGTCCCACACTGAAACCCATCATCTCTTCCTGGGTTTCATGTATTCACACTGCCTGCACTATCTGCCCATTTATCCAAGCTCAGCGCCTCCAAGTTGTCCTTGGTTCCCAGCATCTCTTTACTCACATCTAGTCAATTAGCAAACCAATTGATTCTGTCCTCTAAATATAGGGTATCCCCAACTCCCTATTCCTACTTCCTTACTTTGTGCCCTCATGACGGCTCAGCTATTGAAAGCACCCTCTTCCTGATTTCCCACTGTGATCTCTCCATTCTGTCTTTTATACTCTTTTAAAGATGTGATTCTGGGGGTGCCCGGCTGGCTCAGTCAGAAGAGCATGCAACTCTTGATCTCAGTCAGGGTCATGAGTTCAAGCCCCATGTTGAGAGTAGAGATTACAAAATAAAACTTAAAAAATAAATAAAGATATAATTCTGGTTGTGTCACCCTCCTGCCGAAAGTCTAGTGGCTCTACAACATCCACAGCTTAAAAGCAACATCTTTAAAATGACTCATGAGACACTTAATAATTTAACCCAACCTTCATCTCCCATCATACACCTTGTGTTCTGTCCACGTTAAACAAACACCCCATGCTCTCCATATTTATACCTTTATGCAGACTGCTGCATTTGTCTGCTACCCCAGAATTCAAGGCCTACCTTAAATGTTACTTATTTTATGCAACCTTTAATAGTTCCTTATACCAAGTAGTTGTTTCTTCCTGTTTTCCTTCAATACTTTATTATTTTTTCTCCTCAGTATTTTATACCTTTTTATACTATGGTGCTTATCATCCCCCAGTGCAGTTATTGATCTTTTCATGCCTTTCTCTAATTAAGTTTTAAGCAGTCCTTCTCTGTACTGTGAGTTCCTGGAGAACATGGGCTATACCAAATTCCAAATTATTTGTGGTAATTTAGAGCATTTCATCAACTAATAAAGCTTTCTATCAATAAATTTATCTTTAACTGAATGTGGTTTCATGTCTTTTGATCTTTGAAAAAATACCACTCTTAGAATTTCTTCAGTGTTTGGTTATTTCCCACACTGTATTTAACTTTTCTTCAGTTTTTTCTTTAAAATCTACTTAAGTTCACAGGTAAAAGTACTCATTTTGAGCAGTTAAAATGTCCACACTTTTCATGCTGTATTTAGCTATTTACCCTAAAGACAGTTCATTTGGTGCACCTTAACATGAAGTTAACTCTATTTATTTATAATCTAAATTTTACTATCCATAATTTGCTTAATTTCTAGGGTTCAACTACACGAATGGATCATGAAACAGCCAGTGTTTTGAGTTCTAGTAGCACACACTCTGCTCCTCGAAGGTTGACAAGTCATCTGGGAACCAAGGTAACAGAAGATTATAAACTCTGGTCACTAATACTAAGAGTACTTTGCTAAAACATTCTTCACTCATCTTTTAAATTCAACTAGAAGAGAATTCTGGTTCCATCACCACAGTCTCTTCTTAAAGAAACATCTTTATACAGAAGAGTACAAAGGAAAAATGAGGATTATAAAAAGTGCCAATTTAGCTAGTTTTTTATTCTTTCTCAGCTGTTATCATCCACTTCTCTGCAAGTATCTTAAGCTCCAGCCAGACTGGCTTACTTACTTGCTGCTTCCCAAGCACTCCGTGGGACTTTCTGCCTCCATGTGTTGCCTGAGATAGTACCATCTCCCCTTTCCACCCCACTACCACATGGCTGTCAGAATCCGAGTCAGCCAGCAGCACTCTGCTTGGGTTTTACTTCTTTACAAAACGTTTTCTGGTTCCCAGTGTCCTCTTACCTCCCCATGCAGTCTGTCTACCTCCTTTGAGTCACTGCAATTTGCATGAAACTCTCTTGGGGAATAGGGACTTTTTTTTATTTAATCTTTTGTGACATCTACCACAGAGCCTGCACATAATGAGTGTTTAATAAATTTACTTAAGTGGATGGAAAAATTACTGAAATAGAATGTTACCCAGTGCTGATAAGTGAGTTTTCTTAGTCTCTCAGATATTAGCAAATATTTTAGGACTTGAGAATGGTGTGTTTAAAAAGAAAACAATTGTTTTATTGTTGTTTTAAAGCCAGAGTCTTTAATATTATATTGACAAAGAGGAAATTCTAATATAACTAAACAGTATATTTTCAGTTAAATCTAAATAATTCCATTAACTGTTTTCACAACATACTCTACCTATTCTTTCTTTAACAATATAATGGCTCTTATGAAAAGCATTACTGAAATAACTAATGTGATTTAAGAAATGAATTTAGAATAATCAACGATATTGTTAATATGAGACTTCATCCTTTTAATAACTCACAATAGCTGCTAATTGGGACCTCTGATATGCCAATAACTGCGCTAGAAGTTGTATGTACATTTTCTCTGATCTTCTCGAAAACACTGTGAAGTATTCTTGTCCCTCTTTTTTAAAAGAGAAAACTGAAGCAAAAAAGGTTTAGGCAGCTATTGCATATTTAAATTGGACTTCAACCCCAGGTCTGTCCAACACCAACATGTAGTTCTTACTATAAAGAAAATCTAATATTCACCAGTACCGTTGCATGAAAACTAGCAGCTAGAATACCATTGCCTTTTGAAGTGACTTATGAATGATAATATTAAGACCTTGCTACATTTTTGAATGCCAGCTACTCTTCCTATACATGTATTATTTCATTTAATCTTCACAGAGAAAACCTTGTTAGGTAAATTTCTCCATTTTGTAACTGAGAAAACTGGGGCTCAGAGAAATCAAATAACATGGTAGTGTCACACAGTTCATTCATAAGTGGTGGAACCAGAATTTGAAAGCCCAGTTTATCCACAGTTCTGTACTACCTTCCTAAAACATTAATATCTAAGAGTAGTGTGTATTTATTTAGAGTTTGTCAGCCTCAGCATTCTTGACTGGATAATTCTTTATTGTAGGATGTTTAGCAGTATCCCTGGTCTTTACCTAGTAGATGGCCATAGCACTTTCTCTCACAGCTGTGACCACCAAAAATGTCTCCAAAACATTGCCCAAAGTGTCCTAGGAGGGCCAAAATCACCCCTGATTGAGAACCACTGATTTATAGAGATGATACATTCTTTATATAATAGCCTCTACTTTTATGTAATGACTCTGGCTTTGAAATGAGGCTAATTACAATCCAGGATAACTGGGTACTCTTTCCAATTTCTATTCTACTTCTGAATAAACCCTTAGAATTTATTGTCAGAGAGTAATTGGTGCTTACTGGATGCTTTAAAAAAAGAAAATTAAGAATCCTACCTAGCCTTGTACTCCCTATGTGATCATGGCATTCTTCTTTTTATGACAAAATATTTTTGTATGTTTAAGGGAGAAATCATACACTTTTAACATTATAATCTGGCAAGGGTTAGTGATTGTCGAGAACTAGTACTTAGTAAATAATAATTGTTGAAATCGTTTTCTATTTATTGATTATAGTTGTAAATTAAAAGAAGTAAAATTTTTAAATTATGTAAAATATTTAAATAAACCACATTCCTCATTTTGTGTGTGTGTGTGTGTGTGATATCAATTGTCATTCACTATGACCAGCTGATCCAGACAAACAGCACTTTATGTGAGAACCTACTTTCTCTTTCAACACTGTATGCCACCTACTTCTATTTACTCATATAAACAAATTGGTGATGGATTTTGAAATATGGGTATGGATTTTGAAATAATACTCATTACTTCATCCTAGAAAGGGGTTTTGAGTTTTTTCTTTTTAATGAGTTACAATAAATATCCCATTCATCACTTCATTGGTGTTAGCGTTTGGATATTAAAGTCATAATTTTGTTTCTAAACTCATTTGGCCCACAGGTGGAAATGGTGTATTCATTGTTGTCAATGCTTGGTACTCATGATAAGGATGATATGTCGCGAACTTTGCTAGCTATGTCTAGCTCCCAAGACAGCTGTATATCCATGCGACAGTCTGGATGTCTTCCTCTCCTCATCCAGCTTTTACATGGCAATGACAAAGACTCTGTGTTGTTGGGAAATTCCCGGGGCAGTAAAGAGGCTCGGGCCAGGGCCAGTGCAGCACTTCACAACATCATTCACTCACAGCCTGATGACAAGAGAGGCAGGCGTGAAATCCGAGTCCTTCATCTTTTGGAACAGATACGAGCTTACTGTGAAACCTGTTGGGAGTGGCAGGAAGCCCATGAACAAGGCATGGACCAGGACAAAAATCCAAGTATGTTCCCTATAGTGCATGTTACAAAAAGCAAATGTAAACATTTTTTAAATGAAAACTTTTTTAGGTAGTATGTTGTCTTTATGAGTTGGAATGGGAAATTTATAGTAGCCATCTACACTGCTAACATAGTTTAAAACTTAGGTCTGTATTTTTCTAGGAAAAAAAAATAGTAAAGGAAAATGTTACATGCAGTACTATGCAACCAAAAAAGAACAAGAGATTAAGAGAGATTTATAGTCACAGCATAATAATCTAGAAAGAACTTGAGCAATTATGTTTCCATCCCTTCCATTTTATAGATTAAGCTCAAGAATGTGACTTTAGTTCCTTCAGCGGTTAGTGACCAAGCCATAATCTTTACATTTGCACAACACTCTACTCAGTGGATACAAAGCTGCGTTAAATCTGTTGTGTTATTTGAGCTTTACAACAAACTCCTGGAGTAGGAAGGGAAGGTATTATCATGTCCATTTTACAGATGAAGAAACTGAGGCTCAGAGACACTAAAAGACTTGCCTGTAGCCTCATAGCTAGTAAGTGGTAGAGCCAGGAACAGAGGCCAGATCTTCTGAGTGTCAACCCAGTGCTCTTCCCACTGCACCCTCCTGCTTCAGGCGATAGGTCCCAGTTGCTTGGGGTGATCAGCTCAGCTCTGTGCGGAGAAACCCTGGGCTACCAACTCCTCTCCATCAGGAGCAGGGAAGTTAGGAATTGGGACCCTTGGGGACATAACTTACTTCATTCCTGTAGCAAGAACCAAAAGCAGCAAGTATATAAGGTAAGACCTTCCTTTTACCTGATAAGAACACACACACAAACACATCCACACACACAGGACAGGGGACAATTGATCAACCTGTTGATTCAGGGAGCAGTAGAAGGGGTGATGGTGAGAACACTTCTATGAAGCTTTAGCAGATTTTTTTAGCTTAGGTATAAAGGTGAATTTATTTAAAATTTACAAATTTTCAAGAATAAGAAAATAGCAGAAACAGTCCTTTATATCTTTTTGTCCTAGGGATAAAGAAAACTAATAAGATACTTTACTGAGAGAACATTGTCTTTCTGGATTTTTTTCTGTGGGTATCCACAATTATGTAATAACTTGTATTTTGTGATCTTAATAACTGTTCTCAAAATGCTTAAATAAATATTACTTCTGAAAAATAGACTTACTTTTTAAATTTTTATTTCAAATAATGAGCTTTGAAACTGTGTGCATGGTATTAAATGTGGAGGTACATTTTCTTGGACACCTCTTCTTTAGATTCTTGTTTACTGTCTATATGGTAAGCTTTCCCCACAGGTTTCTGCTAGATTTCTTTACTATATTTGTACACAAATGAGTGCTTTTAACCCACACTCGTGACAATAGTTTAAATAGAAATTATAACAAAAACAGCTTTATACCAAAGCGTCTTTATTCTTTTACATATTCAACATAATTTTAAATTATTATTTGAGTTATAGTATAAACCTGCAAGGGATTTATTCTAACAGAGTTAGTTAAAGGAAGATACGGAGTAAACATTTTTCTGGAACCAAGAAAAGCCCTTTACTCATATTTTCTTTTCCATGTTGGTAGTATTTATCTATTCAGCAAATACTTGTTGATCTACTAAACTGTTATGCATTAGGGATATATTAGGGAGCCCTGCTTTTTTTTAAATATAATAAACATTGTTGCTTTTGAAAAAAACAAAGCATTATGGTCTATGTCAATTTTATTTTTCAGTGCCAGCCCCTGTTGAACATCAGATCTGTCCTGCTGTGTGTGTTCTAATGAAACTTTCATTTGATGAAGAGCATAGACATGCAATGAATGAACTTGGTAAGACAGAAATGTTTCTTAATGCCATAGAAGGGTACTGAAGATTTTTCATCATCGTTGAATTGGGTATAAGGCCACTAATTTCTGTTACCACCTTCTTCCTCCTTATAGCAAATGATTATGCCCTGGTTTCCAGAGGAGGAAAGGTTCTTAATGATAGAAACTGCTACCCTGTATAAACTAACTTGTCTTTTCAAAATCTTAGCCAACAATTAGAAAAATTACTAAGTGGGCCACTCCTTGCCCCTGTTCCCACGGTAGACCCTACGTGATAGTTGATGGGGAGGGTAATTTAAATTATTTTGAAATGCGGAGCTACGTGATTGTTCTTGAACTCAATCACTTCTGATGGACACCAGAAGAAATTATTATTAAGATTCTCATTTCTCTTCATGGTTATCAGTACTTACTGGATTTTCATGATAAGTGGCATGGTATCTTTGAAACTGGTTAATGAAGAAAAGCATTATGCTCTAATTTAAGTTAGAAATATTCCACTAATTTTGGAAGGATTACTCTTTTATGTATGTGTTATCACACACTCTAAACCTTTTATAACCTGCATTTTTGTGCACCCCGTTTGTCATGTAACGGTTTTTCTTTGATTTCTAGGTTCATTTTGCACATGTGGTATTTATAAATTGCATCATGCTGAGCCATCTCATGTGAACTGGATCTGTCTAGTTGTGCCACAAGCAAGAACTGTACACTGAGTTCCCATCTTAGTGTAGCTGTGCCCTTGCTTTTTGTGCTGTTTATTTTACATTACATCCCAGCCCCACTTTGTATTCCTACCACCCTCATCATTGTCATTCATCATTTATCTTAAAAGTCACAAAATCATGAGACTCTTAAACACAGAAAACCTGCACGGCCAAAAATGAGTGTTGTCTCCTTCAGAGTCATCACTATGGGGGACTGTGTACTTTGTGATCTCAGGCCTGCCCTCCAGCCATGCTTTTCTTCCCACAGGCCCTTGCAGTTGGCCCGTCTGATTCTCTTTCCTTCCCCCATCCCCCAGCCTCCTGTGGAACTGAGTGTGGTCTTATGGGTTCTCCCCTCCTCAGCAGTCTCAGCATTTGTGAAAATTTTATGTTTGGTTATTTTTTTAATGCTAGTAATAATGGGAAGCAGATAAAAATCTTGAATAAATAAGAAAACTAATCCAATTTTAAACTACGGCAAAGGTTTTTCTGTAAATGTCCCTGTGTTCCAATGAACTGTAGACTAGGACTGACACATGAATCTGAATTTCAAAGTAAAACCTAGACTCAGTATTTGTTCCTCTTCCTTCTTCAGGTAGGAAGGCTACCCGGGGCATTTCATCACAGGAGCTAGGGCAGGGGCTTTCAGGTGAGGAGCAGGATGGGGCCTCTGGGGGTGTGACTGTTGGGGACAGAGCCACAGGGGATTACTTTCTTCTCATTCCTAGCCTCTAAAGTTGCACAAAGCAAAAGATAAATCAAGGTTTGTGGATTGTGGGGAGATGGAGTAAGGAAGCACAAGGTATCTGACAGTGAGGGATAAGGAGGAATGAAGTCCCAAATAGATGAAGGGAAATTCCTGAGCCCAGTCAGCTGGAACTGTCATTTGTACATACAAGAAGATTCTACAACTTATCAAAGTCACTTAGGTTTGCACCTGTTAGAGTTGCAGGTTTTAGACTATGCTGTCAGTGATGTATACATTGATTAAGTCCCAGCTCTGTCCCAGAAACTGTGCTAGTAAAAATGGTGAAGATATGGTTCTGACTTTAAAGGAACTCACGATTTATTTGTATTAGTATTTCCAAACTAGATCATAACAATCACAGAGATACTTGTCAAAACATATAGATTCTCTGGCCCTGTAGCAAGCAAGCTTAGTAAAGCAGAATCTCCAGAGGGGTACCTAGAAATCATTTAATTAGTGGCCTAGGTGATTCTTATGATCAGTAAATTTTGTGAAACACCAATATATAGACTATTTATGTTGGGCCCCTAATGTTTATTTTAGAATGAGGCATTTCATGCTAATGGTGACTATCTAACCCAAGTAAAAGGAAAATAATATACTTTTTAAAACTAAGTGTCATCTTTCTGTTATCTTTTTTATATACATAAGTCTAAGGGTTCTGTTGCATGGTTTCTGTTGAAACTGTTGGTCCTCTACTAGCTTTAAGGTTATGAGATCGCACATTGAATAATATCTGGTCCATCTGGACCACTTTTTTTAAACATAGACACTGAGCAAAATGTGAAAGAATATGCTTATCATCTTTGCATTACCTTGAAACAGCCTAACTTTTCTAAGGGCAATCTGTTTTTTATTCTATCAGTCATGAATTCACATCATATTTTTGTGAATCCATTTGTAGTTTTGACATACGAATTTTATTCGTTGCCTTAAAATTTACAGAAAGTTTTCATTTGCCTGAAATCATAAAAGACTCTCTTTTATCTGATATCCTAAATTTTATTGAATGTTCTTTTTTCTTCATGGTTTTGTTGATATTGACCATATCCTTCTTTAATCTTTGTTTTCAGAATCAAGTCCTAAGTGTTTCAGTTTTTCCATTCAAAAAAAACTCTTTCTTCATTTAGTGCCTTCTTGAGACCTTCTTTATTAGATTATTTCACCTTTCTTAAGAAAGTATCACAGATATTGCCACACCACGCAGGATTTTATATAGGCACAAAGCATAGTATGTTTGTTTTGGTATCAATAGCCTGCTTTATAACGATCAACATCTTGGTGATCTTACCAGTATACAGGGCCGTGGTCTTTAGATCATCAGTCACTCCCAAGTCAATTTCCTGAGTCAAAACCCTCAACTCTTTTACTGGCTCCTCCTCTTTTACTCAAGTATTAAATGGTGGGAATTCCTCAAAGCTCTGTCCTAGGTTTTCTTCGTCTCTCTCTAAACAATATCCTCCAATCCATAGCTTCAGCTACAGTGTTTTTCAGATTTACATGTTAATCCACATTCTCTCTCCTGAGTTTTAGACACACTATCAAATTCTTCATCTGACATCTTCACTTAGATGGTTTTTCAGACATTTTTAACTCAACTGCCCCAACTGAACTTGTTATCTCCTTCAACTCCAAAACTCTTGTCTCTTCCAGGGTTCTTTTTCTCAGAAAATGGCATGGCAGTCAACCCAGTTCCTCAGGCCAGAATCTCGGAAGACATCCCATAACTCTATCCTCCTTATCCCCTGCATTTAGTAACTGAGTACTGTAATTCTGCTTCTTAAATTTATCTCAAATCACTGCTCTTCTTTCTATCCCTAGTTCAGGCCACTATCTTCTCTCCTACTCTGCAGATCTTTGTCTTGGCTCCCCACTTCCAATTATCCATTCTGCATCCTGCAACCACAGGAATCTATTTAGAATGTACATTTAATTATTCCTTCCCCTGTCAGAAATCCTTGGTGTGACATACAAAGTCTTGCACGATACGGCCTCTACCCATTTTGTAGCCTCATCTTGAGACTTTCTCCTTATTGCTGTGTATTTCAGGCTCAAGGGCTCTTGCACATACTGTTTTTCATCTGCCTAAAATGCTTTTCTGTTATTCCTGCCCCACCTGTTTTAGATACTCATTCACCTTTAAGTCTTTCTTAACCTAAACATTATTTCCTCAGCCTTTTTCTTGATACTCTTAATCTAGGGTAAGTCCACCTGTTACCTTTCCCTGTGCTTCTACACAGTCTGTTACGCCTAAATTAGTTGTTCAGGGTCTGCTTTTGCTCTAATGTATAAGCTCCATAAAAATAGTGACTGTATTGTGTTCACTGGCTATGTATTTTTCCATTATCATGGGTGGATGGAAGAAAATCTTTCTAAATATGGTTTGGGTTTTCCTTAACCAAAGTAATCTTCACTTATCTGCATTCAAACTCATCTGTCATTGCTGCTAGTCATAAAGATTTGCACCAGTCTTCTACAGTTAATTCTCCTGGCTTGGAATTCTTGACCCAAGTTAGAACTTTGTTTTACAAACTTGTGGATTCCTCTACATACTGACCCTTCTAGATCATTTATGAAAATACTAAACGTACAGGTCTTCTTCCAAATTAATAACCTGACTGTCTAGACTTAGAATTTCCAAGAATCGCCTGTTTATGTTCATCCTCCTTTTTTCTGTCTAAACCACTTCTCTGTGACAAAACAATATCCCCAGTCCCATAATGATTAATATTGATGATAAATATTTTGAATAGCTTCCATAATACATTTTTATTTTTATTTACTCGCTCACCATTTTGCTTTACCTTTGTTTTTTCTTTTTGTTTTTTTGGGTTTTTTTTGTTCTGTTTTGTTACTGCCCTTTCCTTTCTATCTTTCCCTTTCCTTTTCCTTCGTTTTTCTCCTTGCCTTCCTAGTGTTGACCACTGTGGGCATTGTCAGGCATACCCAGTGGTGGGAATCAAGGGGAAAGAAAATATTAAATCCTAGCGTAGTTGGTATTTGACACTTGTGAGTATCAAAGTTAAGAAATTTTTTTAAATATATAAATAATAAATAATAAATGGTTTTATAGAACTTAGTAATAAGTTGAACAGATAATTCTTTTTCATTAAAAAAATAAGCTTTGCTTCATGCACAGTTTCATTTAAAAGTCTCAGGATTCCTAAGGATAATTATTTGGCAAATAAAAAACATTAAAGTAATTAGGCCACAGTGTATAACATTGAAGAATGTTTGTAAAGTTGTAATAATAAAAATAAGTTACCTTTTTCTGCCTCATGCAGGAACACCTAGTGTTAGAACATAGCCTTTTTCATCAATGACAAGATATAATATTATATGCAGTAAATAGAGTTTAATGCTCACTTCACTCAGTAAGGCAAGGGTCTGGAGGGTGGAGAGAACTGGCAGAAAATGGAGTCATTATCAGTTGTATTTTGAGCATTACACAGAAGTTCTTTATAACAGTTTTTGTAGCTTGTAATTCTAAAGATGTATTTAAACATATATTCTCCTTCTTTGAGATGTTTTCCTAATAATTAATTTTTAAACTTGATGCCACTTGTTTTATTTTAGATTACTGTCTTTTTCCTCTTGCCCTTTTTAAATTAGGGGGACTACAGGCCATTGCAGAATTATTGCAAGTGGACTGTGAAATGTATGGGCTAACTAATGACCACTACAGTATTACATTAAGACGATATGCTGGAATGGCTTTGACAAACTTGACTTTTGGAGATGTAGCCAACAAGGTATGTTTTATAAGATCCATTTCTTAAGATATCTCTGGTATGAGTTAGTTTCATACAAACTAGTTTTCACTAATTTTCTTTTTTCACTCTCCTCATTAAACACTGATTAAAAAAAAAAAAAAAACTGAACTTCACACACCACTGCATAGTTTTACTCAGTAGGTTGTCTTATGCCTAAACAAAGGCAAAAGATGGAACACAGTGGGTTTATGTAATTGCATTTGAATACTATTCCCAGGAACGAGAACAAGTGTTTAAAAATTCTGATGACAGATGTGTTATACATATATCGCTTCCATCCAAAGAAGAGACTTTACTTCAAAACCCTTTGCTTATCATTTCTTATCATTTACTCATTTTATTTTTCCAGTTTATTAGGAAAGGAACAGATAGCAAAAGGCTTCCTTTCTGTAACCTGGTTCTGGGGCTTTTATGGGTAAAATACTAGGATGATTAAAATGAGACAATTAAAACTAGATTTGAAGTTTATTAGTCAAAAATAAAGCACAGCTTCAGGTTGTCTTGTTATTGACCCTCTGTTCCATTTCTAATTTTACAGGCTACACTCTGCTCTATGAAAGGCTGCATGAGAGCGCTTGTGGCCCAACTAAAATCTGAAAGTGAGGACTTACAGCAGGTACCAGTTAGAATTTCAAATGTTTTTCTTAGATATTAGTGGGTTAATATCCTGATTTAGATTAATTTAAACTGTGGCTCAGTATTTAGTGTCTCATGTTTCAATTATGGTTACATTAACACCAGAATAAAGGAAAATAATTGTAGAAATTCCTTTTGGCACTGTATTAGCATTTAGGAGGAATTTCTTTATTAGTAGATGTCTACTCTTACCACTAGCATTAAAAACAAAACAACTATAAATTATTTTATATTCAAATTATTCTAAAATTTCATTTGCAGGTTATTGCAAGTGTTTTGAGGAATTTGTCTTGGCGAGCAGATGTAAATAGTAAAAAGACATTGCGTGAAGTTGGAAGTGTGAAAGCATTGATGGAATGTGCTCTGGAAGTTAAAAAGGTACCTTTGGAAACATTTAACATTCTAATTTGGATTTCATTTTTGGTTAGTTTTTTGTTACCCTTTCCCACCCTTGAGATTCCCTAATTTCTGTCCTGCTTATCTCACCAGTTCTTAGTCTTAGACGACTCCAAACTCATAAAGTATTAAGATGGAAAAGATTGTACAAAGCAGCCTAGGTTAAGTCAGGGTTTTTCAGGTTTGACACTATTGGCATCTTGGACCAGATAATTGTTTTAAGGGACTGACCTGTGTTTTGTAGGATATTTAGCATCTTCGGCCTTTGCCCGCTAGATACCAATACACTTCCCCTCAGTCATGACCGTCAAAAATGTCTCCAGTATTACCAAAGGTGCCCCGGAGGGGCAAAGGGAGAAAATCACCCCCAGTGGAGAATCACTGTGTACATGGGGTCACTGTTACCTCTTTGCTCTCCAGAGTCCTTAGTTTTGATAGTCACCATATCAAGAGGTGATCAGACCCAAGGGTAAGGAATTCCTCAAATAATAATTTGTTTACAAAAGGAAATATCACCAGGTGGCAAATCTACTTCAGAAACTAAGCTAATTTAAAAAGAAAAAATTAAACTTGAAATTTGGGAGGGACTAAGCAGAACTTCTTAGACTAATCTGGGCTTCCTTTACCCAACCAGTCCCCCTAGACCTACAGTCTACATTTTTTTCCTCAAAATTTCCGTTTTAGGGAAGGCAAAGAATTTTCAGTTTTTATTTGTTTATGTATTTTTGTGAAATTATTTTATACCTGGAAACCCCAAGAAAATCAACTGAAAAATCATTAGAAATAAGAAAAGTATTCAACTAAAAAAATGGTTATAATGATAATATTCAAATATACTTAGGATCTGCACAAAAATACCTTTAAAACACTCTTGAATCAGCAGAACACTTGTATTTCTTGCAGGAAAGAAGATATACAAAAGGCCCTTAAGCACTTGAAAAGATACTCAACATCATTAGTCATGAGGGAAATACAAATTAAAACTACAGTGGGGGGAAAAAAAAACTACAGTGAGATACCATTACATATATTATATTGGTTAAAATGTAAAAGATTAACCAAGTGTTGTCAAGGATGTTAAGCAGCTGGAATTCTCATGCACTGCTGGTGGGAATGTAAGATGGTATATCACTTTGAAGAACATTTGATGGTGTTTCAAAGTTAAATATATACCAACCACACAATCCAGCCATTCCAGTCCTAAGTATTTACCTAAGAAAAAACAAAACCTCTATTTGCACAAAGTCTTAAACGCAGATGTTCACAGCAATACTGTTTGATAACCAAAAACTAGAAGTAATTCTAATGTCTATCAACAGGTGAATGGGTAAACAAATTATGGGATGTCCGCAATGTAACACTATTTGGCTATTTAAAAAATGAACTATTGATACATGCAATAATCTATAATGACAGAAAACAGATCAGTAGTTGCCTGAGGCTGAGAGTAGATTACAAGAGGGTACTAGGAAATTTGGGGAGATGATACAAATGTTTGTTATCTTGAATGTAGTGATGGTTTCATGGGTATGCTCATACATCAAAAGTGATCATATTGCACATTTGAAATATGTGCAGTTTATTGTTCTCCAAGTATACCTCAATAAAATTATACCAAAAAATTAGTGTCCACACTTTAAGACTCCTAATTAAGTGTGTATATTTTCAGAAAGATTTAATGTGTTTGTATGTATTATGGGAATTTGTACTGTTGCTAAGAGTTCATGACTTTATCTTTCAAGGACCTCAAAGATCTTTATACAAATAGTTGCTACAAACTGAGAAAGCTAAAATAAAAGATTCCTCCTACTGAGAAATGCAGAAGACCGTAATAAATGGAAAGACATACCCTGTTCTTCTAAAGGAAGAGTAGTATTTTAAAGATCATCATCCATAAATTCATCTATAAATTTTTTTCCTTTTTTTCTTTATTTTTTTAAAAGATTTTATTTATTTATTTGACAGAGACACAGCGAGAGAGGGAACACAAGCAGGGGGAGTGGGAGAGGGAGAAGCAGGCTTCCCCCGGAGCAGGGAGCCCAATGCGGGGCTCCATCCAGGACCCTGGGATTGTGACTGAGCCGAAGGCAGACGCTTAAAGACTGAGCCACCCAGCACCCCTATAAATTTTTAATGTAAGCCCAATCTTGGAAAAACTGGCTCAGCAGAAATTTATAATGTCTCCAATTCTGGTTTGGGCCTGCTTCTGGTTAACAGTGTTAGAATTTACTTTTTTCCTCCTTTTCTGCATTCAATGCAATAGTCATTCTGAACATTCTCTTTTTAATTCATCTCTTCCTTTTCAGCTTTACTACTAATGACCAGGAGAGTCAGAACTACCTCCCATATCCCCATGCATTGCCTCATTTTAACTTCATTAAGTAGGCTCCTACTTTTCTACACAGAACCTTTCCTTCCCTGCACTCTGTGCCCCAAGCATTGCTGTTTACTCAAAGCTGTTAGTCCCTGGGTGCATGGGTGGCTCAGTTGGTTAAGTGTCTGCCTTTGGCTCAGGTCATGATCCCAGGGTCCTGGGATGGAGTCCTGCAGCAGGCTCCCTGCTCAGCGAGGAGTCTGCTTCTCCCTCAGCCTCCCCCCTGCTCGTGATCTCTCTCTCTCTTTCATTCTCTCGCTCTCAAATAAATAAAATCTTAGAAAAAAAATACATTAGTCCCTTACTCCTATCTTCTGTATCTTCTCTACTGAGTATAGAGATGGTTTTTTTGTTTCAACTATCTCTATAAGAAGCCCAGTGTTTTGAAAATTAAGAAAACAAACAAACAACTTTTCTTTTGCTTCTTGTAACTCCTGCAGTGTTTCTCTTTTTCCTGTAGCAACCAAAACACTGAACAAATCACCGGCTCCATTTCTTCACTGGCCATACCTTCTTCAGTTCCTTCTGATCTTGCTTCTTAACAAAATCTAGGTTTATACTTTAACTGGGGTTTCTTTTCTACCTACACCTATATTTGATACTTTTGAATCACATAACTTATTGAAATTCCTTCCTTTGTTTTTACCACCTATACTTACAACTTCTAATCATTTCTCCTCTAATTCTAACTATAAAGCTTCTTTGAAACAAAACCCTTTCCTCTACACGTAGTCTCGTAGAGAGCAACTTGCGTTTTCCTACCTTTACCTCTCACCTCTGACCTCTGGGCCATTTGTAGTTGAGCTCACTTATACCTCTAAACTGTTGCTGTTTTCTCTGTTCCCAGGATATTTTGAATGTCCCATTTTTACCTTGACAATCACAGTGTAATTAAAATTGAGCTCTTAACCTTCTCACATCTCGATTGGTGAAAGCACTTCTTCCCTGCCTCCTGACAAATAGTATTTGCTCCTAGATTCTCTTAATTTCCTGATGAAGAGAATAAGGTGGCTAGCTATTTATTGGGTCAGTCCCAAAGTGTTTGCCCTGACATTCAAGGCCGCCTTTTACCATCTCACCTGACCTAACACTGCTCCCCAGCATGGACTTGGATCTCCTCTGTGTCTTCTTTCTATTCTTCAGTCCTCCCTTGCTGATTCCCACTTCCATGCCAGGAGCACCTGTCTTCTCTCTGAAGGTACAGGTCTTATCTTCTACAGAGCTGCTCTCCATGAAATATTTATTTGATTAAATTCAGGTAGCAGTAATCTTTCCTTTGTTCATGTATGGTTTTGCTTTTTTTTTTCCCCCTAAGTAAACTGTTAGCAGGTATCAGCTTGCCACATTGGTATCCTCTAGAGTGCCTCTAATTGTGATAGGCACAGTAGATTTTTAATGAGTGTTTTGTTCCTTAGTTGATTTATAGTAACAAGAAAAGCTGACATCAGGATTATGGCGAGTTTTAACCAAATATCCTTAATTATATACTCAGTGTTTTGTTTTTGTAGCAATTACAATTTGACAGCTTGCTATGATGTTATATACTAAGGAAGTTCTAGTTTCTGGAATTACTTTGTTCCTTTGGGAGTTTTAAGAAATTGGAGTTTTTCAGTATGCTTACTTTTTAATAAGTTACATTGTTACTTTTGAATCAACCACATATAAGTATATATGTGTGCTTTTTCTACAAACAGAATATTGTACATACTGCTCTGCAATTTGCTCTTTTTATTTAATAATATGTTTTAGACATCTTTCCATATCAGCTTGTAGAGGGGTTTTTTTTCCTGGTTTTATTATCATGCAAATGTTCTTTTCAGAATATACATCAGTTCTGTTTCATATTCTAGTATGAGCTCTTATAAGATACGTGTGTCATCTAAACACTTAGAGTAAAGTTCAAAAAGGTCATTAGTTTAGTATTGTGTTCTGCTTGTTCTATGGGGATATCATTTACTTAAATTCCATTTGGTATTTTATCAGTTTTTCTAAATGGAGAGTGCCTAACTTTGCCCATGAGGGGTGAGTAGCAGGGGAGATAAGTAATAACAATAACAACTTATTCAATAGAAGTAAACATAGAATTTGTAAGAGGCATATTCCAACTCTAATTAGATGACACATGTTCTATTTCTTAATAGGAATCAACCCTCAAAAGCGTATTGAGTGCCTTATGGAACTTGTCAGCACATTGCACTGAGAATAAAGCTGATATATGTGCTGTAGATGGTGCGCTTGCGTTTCTGGTTGGCACTCTCACTTACCGAAGCCAGACAAATACTTTAGCCATTATTGAAAGTGGAGGTGGGATATTACGGAACGTGTCCAGCTTAATAGCTACAAATGAGGACCACAGGTAAATACAGCATTTTATATTACTTTTAAATGAATTAGTGTAGAATTCATACCCTCAAAAAGACCCAGTTGTAAGCAGTGTTTTGTGTAATTGTGCAAGTGCTAAGCCAAATTATATTACAGTGAAAAGATAACCATTAATTCCTAACTTGTTAGTATATTTATTCTAATAAAAGTTTATAGTATAAAGATGTGTAGAAGTAAACAAATGATAATTAAGAGGTATAACCCATATGAAGGGAAAAAAAATTAAAGTCATGAATACTACAGAGAACAAAATCCCATTGTATGTTAGTATGACATAAGGGAATATAAGTTTTATAAAAAACAAAACTATGGGTATGATCCAGAGAATCCAATAGATCTTTTTTTTTTTTTAAGATTTATTTATTTATTTGAGAGGAGAGCCAGGGGAGGGGCAAGGGAAGAGGGAGAGAATCTCAAGCAGACTCCCTGCCAAGTGAGGAGCCCAGCGTGGGGCTTAATCCCAGGACCCTGAGATCATGACGTGAGTCAAAATCAAGAGTCGGACATTTAACTGAACCAAGACACCCAGACACCCCCAATGGTTCACATTTTTCTAATGGTGTCTTAATATCAATAATGTTAACATTATTTAGCCAACAGCCATTCATCCAGGGCTATGAAACCTAAGAAGGCATCTCGGATACAAGGCACACATTTTCATAACTCGGGCTTGTGTTTTGTCAACAAAAATATGAATATCTTGGGGCACCTGGGTGGCTCATTTGGTTAAGCATCTGACTTGATTTCGGCTCAGTTCATCATCTTGGGGTCATGAGGTCAAGCGCCTTATTGGGCTCCATGATGGGTGTGGAGCCTGCTTGGGATTCTTTCTCTCCGCCCTCTCCCCCCTCTCAAAAAATATATACATATGGGTATTTTCACAGCATATTTATTTATTTTTTATCCAATATTGCTTCTCATTTTCAGAAAGACCATGAGGTACTTTTAGTAACGAACTTGTAAAGAATGTGAACATCTTCTCTTTAAGTATTTGATGCACAGACAAGCCTTATAGCCCTCTCTGCTATGCAGAGAAGACCTCTTAAATTCAGTAAGCCCTCAGGCGTCTGCCGGGCTGCTGAGAGAAGATTGTTGTGTTAAAGCTCCTTGTATACCCTTGCCAATCAGTTTTAAAGCCCTCTAAAGCTGCACATGGTATCATTAAACTTAAGTTTACCGTGCATTAAACAAGCTATAGCTCTTTCAAGTCCCGAAGTTCATTATGCTAACTCTCAACCTTGTTTTTATAGTTACCTTTATATTTTCAAAACATTTCATTAGAGGTAACAACTACACACACAGTTTGACAGAGCACACTTCTAAGGGGGATGGCATTATCACAAAATCAATCGGGAGCATAGAGGTTATTCTAAGTCAGTTTGCCAATCTAGGAGCTTACAGTGTGCTCCCTGACTACATAAAGATCGATCGATCGATTTTTCTACCTCTTCCAAGATGTCTTACAGTCAACATTGTGGAACCCATCCATAGATTAAGTTATCACAAAGTCCCTGTTCAGCATAAGATTTTATGATACATTCATTGGGGAACTCTGTCACCATGTAAATAAAGCAAATGTGTCTGCTCAGGAATTATTTTAAAGAGAGTGTGTGAGTTGGGGGGAGAGGTGGAGGGAGAGAGAGAGAGAGAGAGTATCCTCAAGCAGACTCCCTGCTGAGTGGGGAGCCTGACACAAGGCTCTATCCCAAGACCCTGAGATCATGACCTGAGCTGTAATCAAGAGTTGGATGCTCAACTGACTGAGCCACCCAGGCACCCCAGGAAAAATTTTAAAAGTTATTGGGTCAGGGGCACCTGGGTGGTTCAGTCCATTAAGCATCTGCTTTCGGCTCAGGTCATGAGCCCAGAGTCCTGGGATCGAGCCCCGTGTCGGACTCCCTGCTCAGCGGGGAGTCTGCTTCTGCCTCTCCCTCTGCTGCTCCCCCTGCTTGTGCTCTCTCTCTGCCAAATAAATAAATAAAATCTTTAAAAAAGAAAAAGAAGCTATTGGGTCAGAATAGGAAATGCAGAACAAATTAAAATTAACACTTTTACTTCTTTTAGTCTGACAGATGAGTATTTTTAAACAATAAACATTAAATGAAATAGGAACAAAGGGAGATGTGAAATGCTTGAAATTTGTAGTATAATTTGGGGCAGTTTTATTATGCCTATTAATAAGTTTTAGTAGTTATCTTTAGATTTAAATTTGTTTTCTAACCTTTTATTTGTTGTTATAATAAGGAAATTTTTACCTTAATTTTGGGATCTCTTATTTTATTTCAGGCAAATCCTAAGAGAGAACAACTGCCTGCAAACCTTATTACAACACTTGAAATCTCACAGTTTGACAATAGTCAGTAATGCCTGCGGAACCTTGTGGAATCTCTCAGCAAGAAATCCTAAAGACCAGGAAGCATTATGGGACATGGGGGCAGTCAGCATGCTCAAGAACCTCATTCATTCAAAGCACAAAATGATTGCTATGGGAAGCGCTGCAGCTTTAAGGAATCTCATGGCAAATAGACCTGCAAAGTATAAGGATGCCAATATTATGTCTCCTGGTTCAAGCTTGCCATCTCTTCATGTCAGAAAACAAAAAGCCCTAGAAGCAGAATTAGATGCTCAGCATTTATCAGAAACTTTTGACAATATTGACAATTTAAGTCCCAAGGCCTCTCATCGTAATAAGCAACGACACAAACAAAGTCTCTATAGTGACTATGTTTTTGACACCAATCGACATGATGATAATAGGTCAGACAATTTTAATACTGGAAATATGACTGTCCTTTCACCATATTTAAATACTACAGTGTTGCCCAGCTCTTCTTCATCAAGAGGAAGTGTAGACAGTTCTCGTTCTGAAAAAGATAGAAGTTTGGAGAGAGAACGAGGAATTAGCCTAGGCAGCTACCACCCAGCAACAGAAAATCCAGGCACTTCTTCAAAGCGAGGTTTGCAGATTTCCACCACTGCAGCCCAGATTGCCAAAGTCATGGAAGAAGTATCAGCCATTCACACCTCCCAGGAAGACAGAAGTTCTGGGTCTACCACTGAGTTACATTGTGGGACAGAGGAGAGGAATGCACTAAGAAGAAGCTCTACTGCCCACTCACATGCAAACACTTACAACTTCAGTAAGTCAGAAAATTCAACTAGGACATGTCCTATGCCTTATGCCAAATTGGAATATAAGAGATCTTCAAATGATAGTTTAAATAGTGTCAGTAGTAGTGATGGTTATGGTAAAAGAGGTCAGATGAAGCCTTCCATTGAATCCTATTCTGAAGATGATGAAAGTAAATTTTGCAGCTATGGTCAATATCCAGCTGACCTAGCCCATAAAATACATAGTGCAAATCATATGGATGACAATGACGGAGAACTAGATACACCAATAAATTATAGTCTTAAATATTCAGATGAGCAGTTGAACTCTGGAAGGCAAAGCCCTTCACAGAATGAAAGATGGGCAAGACCCAAACATATAATAGAAGATGAAATAAAACAAAGTGAGCAAAGACAATCAAGAAGTCAAACCACAACTTACCCCGTATATACCGAGAGCACTGATGATAAACACCTCAAGTTCCAACCACATTTTGGACAGCAGGAATGTGTTTCCCCATATAGGTCAAGAGGAGCCAATGGTTCAGAAACAAATCGAGTAGGTTCTAATCATGGAATTAATCAAAATGTAAACCAGTCTTTGTGTCAGGAAGATGACTATGAAGATGATAAGCCAACCAACTATAGTGAACGTTACTCCGAGGAAGAGCAACATGAGGAAGAAGAAAGACCAACAAATTATAGCATAAAATATAATGAAGAAAAACATCATGTCGATCAGCCTATTGATTATAGTTTAAAATATGCCACAGACATTCCTTCTTCACAGAAACCACCATTTTCATTCTCAAAGAATTCATCTGGACAGAGCACTAAAACTGAACACATCTCTTCAAGCAGTGAGAATACATCCACACCTTCATCTAATGCCAAGAGGCAGAATCAGCACCATTCAAGTTCAGCACAAAGCAGAAATGGTCAGACCCCAAAAGCCACCTCCTGCAAAGTTCCCTCAATCAACCAAGAAACAATACAGACATACTGTGTAGAGGATACCCCAATTTGTTTCTCACGTTGCAGTTCATTATCATCTTTGTCATCAGCTGAAGATGAAATAGGATGTGATCAGGCAACACAGGAAACAGATTCTGCTAATACTCTACAAATAGCAGAAATCAAAGAAAACAGTGGGACTAGAACAACAGAAGATTCTGTGAGTGAAGTTCCAACAGTGTCACAGCACATTAGAACCAAATCCAGCAGACTTCAGGCTTCTGGTTTATCTGCAGAATCAACCAGGCACAAAGCTGTTGAATTTTCTTCAGGGGCCAAATCTCCATCAAAAAGTGGTGCTCAGACACCTAAAAGTCCACCAGAGCACTATGTTCAGGAGACTCCACTCATGTTTAGCCGATGTACTTCAGTCAGTTCACTCGATAGCTTTGAGAGTCGTTCAATTGCCAGCTCTGTTCAAAGTGAACCCTGCAGTGGAATGGTAAGTGGCATCATAAGCCCCAGTGACCTTCCAGATAGCCCTGGACAAACCATGCCACCAAGCAGAAGTAAGACCCCTCCCCCTCCTCCTCAAACAGTTCAAACTAAGCGAGAGATACCTAAAAACAAAGCCCCTGCTGCGGAAAAGAGAGAGAGTGGACCTAAGCAAGCTGCTGTAAACGCTGCGGTACAGAGAGTCCAGGTTCTTCCAGATGCTGACACTCTATTACATTTTGCCACAGAAAGTACTCCAGATGGATTTTCTTGTTCATCTAGCCTGAGTGCTCTGAGCCTCGATGAGCCATTTATACAGAAAGATGTGGAATTAAGAATAATGCCTCCAGTTCAGGAAAATGACAATGGGAATGAAACTGAATCTGAGCAGCCTGAAGAAGCAAACGAAAACCAGGAAAAAGAGACAGAAAAACCTACTGATTCTGAAAAAGATCTGTTAGATGACTCAGATGATGATGATATTGAAATACTAGAAGAATGTATTATTTCTGCCATGCCAACAAAATCTTCACGCAAAGCAAAAAAACCAGCCCAGACTGCTTCCAAATTACCTCCACCTGTGGCAAGGAAACCAAGTCAACTCCCTGTGTACAAGCTTCTTCCATCACAAAACAGGTTACAAGCGCAAAAGCATGTTAGTTTTACACCAGGAGATGACATGCCGCGGGTATATTGTGTAGAAGGGACACCTATAAACTTTTCCACAGCTACATCTTTAAGTGATCTAACGATAGAATCTCCTCCAAATGAGTTAGCTGCTGGAGAAGGGGTTAGAACAGGGGCACAGTCAAGTGAATTCGAAAAACGAGATACCATTCCTACTGAAGGCAGATGTACAGATGAGGCTCAAAGAGGAAAAACCCCGTCTGTAACTATACCTGAGCTGGATGACAATAAAACAGAAGAAGGTGATATTCTTGCAGAATGCATTAATTCTGCTATGCCCAAAGGAAAAAGTCACAAGCCTTTTCGTGTGAAAAAGATAATGGACCAGGTCCAGCAAGCATCTATGTCTTCATCTGGAGCTAACAAAAATCAATTAGATGGTAAGAAAAAGAAACCTACTTCACCAGTAAAACCTATACCACAAAATACCGAATATAGGACGCGTGTAAGAAAAAACACAGACTCAAAAAATAATTTAAATGCTGAAAGAACTTTCTCAGACAACAAAGATTCAAAGAAACAGAACTTGAAAAATAATTCCAAGGACTTCAGTGATAAGCTACCAAATAATGAAGATCGAGTCAGAGCAAGTTTTACTTTTGATTCACCTCATCACTACACACCTATCGAAGGAACTCCATACTGTTTTTCACGAAATGATTCTTTGAGTTCTCTAGATTTTGATGATGATGATGTCGACCTTTCCAGGGAAAAGGCTGAATTAAGAAAGGGGAAAGAAAATAAGGAATCAGAAGCTAAAGTTACCAGCCACACAGAACTAACCTCTAACCAACAATCAGCTAATAAGACACAGGCTGTTACAAAACATCCAATAAATCGAGGTCAGTCTAAATCCATGCTGCAGAAGCAATCCACTTTTCCACAGTCATCCAAAGACATACCAGACAGAGGAGCAGCAACTGATGAGAAATTACAAAATTTTGCTATTGAAAATACTCCAGTGTGCTTTTCTCGAAACTCCTCTCTAAGTTCTCTTAGTGACATTGATCAAGAAAACAACAATAACAAAGAAAATGAACCTATCAAAGAGACAGAGCCCCCTGACTCACAGGGAGAACCAAGTAAACCTCAGGCATCAGGTTACGCTCCTAAATCATTTCATGTTGAAGATACCCCTGTTTGTTTCTCGAGAAACAGTTCTCTCAGTTCTCTTAGTATTGATTCTGAAGATGACCTGTTGCAGGAATGTATAAGTTCTGCAATGCCGAAAAAGAAAAAGCCTTCAAGACTCAAGGGTGATAATGAAAAGCATAGTCCCAGAAATATGAGTGGCATATTAGCAGAAGATTTGACACTCGATTTGAAAGATATACAGAGACCAGATTCAGAACATGGTTTATCCCCAGATTCGGAAAATTTTGATTGGAAAGCTATTCAGGAAGGTGCAAATTCCATAGTAAGTAGTTTACATCAAGCTGCTGCTGCTGCCTGTTTATCCAGACAAGCTTCATCTGACTCAGATTCCATCCTTTCACTGAAATCAGGAATCTCTCTGGGATCACCATTTCATCTTACACCTGATCAAGAGGAAAAACCCTTTACAAGTAATAAGGGCCCACGAATTCTAAAACCTGGGGAGAAGAGTACATTGGAAACTAAAAAGATAGAATCTGAAAATAAAGGAATCAAAGGAGGGAAAAAAGTTTATAAAAGTTTAATTACTGGAAAAGTTCGATCTAATTCAGAGGTTTCAAGCCAAATGAAACAGCCCCTTCAAGCAAACATGCCTTCAATCTCTCGAGGCAGGACAATGATTCATATTCCAGGAGTTCGAAATAGCTCTTCAAGTACAAGTCCAGTTTCTAAAAAAGGCCCACCCCTTAAGACTCCAGCCTCCAAAAGCCCTAGCGAAGGTCAGACAGCCACCACTTCTCCTAGAGGAGCCAAGCCGTCAGTGAAGTCAGAATTAAGCCCTGTAACCAGGCAGACATCCCAACCAGTTGGGGCAAATAAAGGGCCTTCTAGATCAGGATCTAGAGATTCCACTCCTTCAAGACCTGCCCAACAACCATTAAGTAGACCTATGCAGTCTCCAGGGCGAAACTCAATTTCTCCTGGTAGAAATGGAATAAGTCCTCCTAACAAATTATCTCAGTTGCCAAGGACTTCATCCCCTAGTACTGCTTCAACTAAGTCCTCGGGTTCTGGGAAGATGTCCTATACATCTCCAGGCAGACAGATGAGCCAACAAAACCTTACCAAACAAACGGGTTTATCCAAGAATGGCAGTAGTATCCCAAGAAGTGAGTCTGCCTCCAAAGGACTAAATCAGATGAATAATAGCAATGGATCCAATAAGAAGGTGGAACTTTCTAGAATGTCTTCAACTAAATCAAGTGGAAGTGAATCTGATAGGTCAGAGAGACCCGTATTAGTACGCCAGTCAACTTTCATCAAGGAGGCTCCGAGCCCAACCCTAAGGAGAAAATTGGAGGAATCTGCTTCATTTGAATCTCTTTCTCCATCTTCTAGACCAGATTCTCCCACTAGGTCCCAGGCACAGACTCCAGTTTTAAGTCCTTCCCTTCCTGATATGTCTCTGTCCACACATTCGTCTGTTCAGTCTGGTGGATGGCGAAAACTCCCACCTAATCTCAGTCCCACCATAGAGTATAATGATGGAAGACCAGCAAAGCGCCATGATATAGCACGCTCCCATTCTGAAAGTCCTTCTAGACTTCCAATTAATAGGTCAGGAACCTGGAAACGTGAGCACAGCAAACATTCATCATCCCTTCCTCGAGTAAGCACTTGGAGAAGAACTGGAAGTTCATCTTCAATTCTTTCTGCTTCATCAGAATCCAGTGAAAAAGCAAAAAGTGAGGATGAAAAACATGTGAACTCTATTTCAGGAACCAAACAAACTAAAGAAAACCAAGTATCCACAAAAGGAACATGGAGAAAAATAAAAGAAAGTGAGATTTCTCCCACAAATAGTACCTCTCAGACCACTTCCTCAGGTGCTGCAAATGGTGCTGAATCAAAGACTCTAATTTATCAAATGGCACCTGCTGTTTCTAAAACAGAGGATGTTTGGGTGAGAATTGAGGACTGTCCCATTAACAACCCTAGATCCGGAAGGTCTCCAACAGGAAATACTCCCCCAGTGATTGACACTGTTTCAGAAAAGGGAAATCCAAACGCTAAAGATGCAAAAGATAATCAGGGAAAACAAAATGTGGGTAATGGCAGTGCTCCCGGACGCACCGTGGGTTTGGAAAACCGCCTGAACTCCTTTATTCAGGTAGATGCTCCAGACCAAAAAGGAACTGAGGCAAAACCAGGACAAAGTAATCCTGTCCCTGCATCAGAGACTAATGAAAGTTCTGTAGCTGAGCGTACACCATTCAGTTCTAGCAGCTCAAGCAAGCACAGTTCACCTAGTGGGACTGTTGCTGCCAGAGTGACTCCTTTTAATTACAATCCGAGCCCTAGGAAAAGCAGCGCAGATAGCACTTCAGCCCGGCCATCTCAGATCCCAACGCCAGTGAATAACAACACGAAGAAACGAGATTCAAAAACTGACAGCACAGAATCCAGTGGAACTCAAAGTCCTAAGCGCCATTCTGGGTCTTACCTTGTGACATCTGTGTAAAAGAGCTGGAATGATGAAACTCAGAAAATTATGTGTTAATTGCAACTGCTATGTAGAAATTTTGTTTCAAATGAAACTTTAAAAGACTGAAAAATTGTGTAAATAGGTTTGATTGTTAGAGAGTTTTTGTTCTGGAAGCCATATTTGATAGTATACTTTGTCTTCACTGGTCATATTTTGGGAGGCACTCTTGATAGTTAGGAAGAAAATGGTAAAGCCAAGTATATTTGTACAGTATGTTTTACATGTATTTAAGTAGCATCCCATCCCATCATCCTTTAATTATTGCTTGTCTTAAAATAACACTACAGATAGAGGATATGATATATTGCTGTTCTCAATCATTTCTAGATTATAAACTGACTAAACTTACATCAGGGAGAAATTGGTATTTATGCAAAAAACCATTCTGCTTTAGTCCTTGTGAGTCCATCTAACATCATAATTAATCATGTGGCTGTGAAATTCACAGTAATATGGTTCCCGATGAACAAGTTAACCCAGCCTGCTTTGCTTTACTGCATGAATGAAACTGATGGTTCAATTTCAGAAGTAATGATTAACAGTTCTGTGGTCACATTATGTGCATATAGATAGCTATGGTGTAACAATTTACACTATTTTGTGCTCAAAACAAAACAAAAACAAAAAATCTGTGTAACTGTAAAACATTGAATGAAACTATTTTACCTGAACTAGATTTTATCTGAAAGTAGGTAGAATTTTGCTATGCTGTAACTTGTTGTATATTCTGGTATTTGAGGTGAGATGGCTGCTCTTTTATTAATGAGACATAAATCGTGTCTCAACAGAAACTAAATGAACATTTCAGAATAAATTATTGCTGTATGTAAACTATTACTGAAATTGGTATTTGTTTAGAGGGTCTTATTTCTTGTTTGTATTAATAATTTTCAAAAAGGCCTCTTTTAAAAGCTTATATAAATTTTTTCTTCAAAGTCTATGCATTAAGAGTAAAATTCCTCTTACTGTAATAAAAACAACTGAAGCTAACTGTTGGCATTTAACCATTCCATGCATTGGCACTTAACCATTCCTGAAACTTACTTTTCTTAAATGAGATTAGGTTAGCACTCCCAGTGTTTAATATTTTTTCTTATTCCACTGGAGTTGATTCAAAACAAATTCATGTAGTAGCAGTGTGAACTACCTAGCACAGGACTGGACGTTGAACATAATAGGCCTACATAGAATATTTCCTTTATCTTAATAGAATTCTCTACTTGAAAAATTAATTGATTATTCTTAGGTGTAAGTAGTCTCTTCCAAGCCTGTCTTGGAATGTAACTGTCTTGTCCCTTCATCTACCCTCTGTTGCTACTGCGTCCAGAATGAACACCTTTTATCACCCTGTATGTTAGGGCAAAATTCCAGCAGCCAGTTGTAATCAGCATTTTGCCATGCTCAGAAAATGCAAATCACGTGGAACTTCAAAGCTAGATTTAATACCATTAAGATATTCAAGACTATTTAAAAACCCCTGCCCGTTAAGGAAAACTTTGTTTTCGGTGGGTAGAGTTGTGGGGTACATGTTCAGGTGCCCCCTTCCTCTCAGAGCAGGGAGATCCTCCTTGAAGGAAAGGGAGATAAACCGATACATGTATTAACAGGTAATTTAATGTGTCTTCCCAGAATTTGTCCTAAATGATGAGAGGGTGAGAATGATAAATGCTCACATATTTGTTGAATAAATGAAGCCTACTTTTAATGATAAAAGTCATGCGCTCTGCATTTGGGGAAGGGAAAAGATATTTAGGTATGATGGGATGCTGGGAAAAGGGGTTGAGAAGGAGTAAGCACATCTATTTTGATGCCCTTGAAATCACATGTGGTTATCTACCCCTTACCTGTGTTTATCAATGCCAGTAAATACTCCAAAGCCCATACTCTTTCCACTGTACCACTTTGCAAACACCAATTTACTGATCTTTGGAATATATCGACATTTAAATTTTTGTCATTTATCTGAATGAAATGGCTTGTGAATAATAATAGTTTAAAAGGCTGCTTCCTCTAACAGGGATACGAGTGCATATAGGTCATATTTCCTCTTTTGGTCCTGATTTTCTATTTTTCTGAATTACTGCATGCCAGTTTTTATGTGCACTTCCAAGTACTTTTATGGAAAGAGATGGGATGTTAGTCAATTAGAATAAAATTGCCTTTTTCCAAGGAAGGAAAAAAAAACCACTATCAATACTGGAAATTAAAAAGGGTGCCTTCCACACACCGGAAAACTCAGGAATTACTGTAGGCGACACGTCCTGTGAGGTCCAGTCAGTCTACATTGCCCATTGAGGAAAAAGTTGTAGGATGAGACTCTTCTGTTACAATAGCTCTGAATTAGGAAAGGGGCAAATTTCAGTTCTACTTTTAGAAGTTCACAGGGTGCTGCCATAACTGATAGGCCAGATATTCCCAGTTTATGCTTGTTGAAAATGGTATATGGAGCCCAGCGTTGGGAATTAACAGTTGTGATACCCGTTAAGAGAAGCAGTGCTCTATCTAGCTTTGAACTGCAGCAAACAGTGCTCGCTTCCGCAGCACAGGTACTAAATTGGATTGCGGCAAACAACTCCTAAGGCAGTGGTTTTCAAACTAGACTGCATTTGAGTCACTGGAAGTGCTTATTAAGACATAGCTGGGCCACACCCCAAAGCTGATTCTGAGTAGGGCCCAAGAATTTGCAATTCTAACAAGTTCTCTGGTGATGCTTGCTGCTGGTCTGAGAACCACACTTTGAGGTTGATTGCCCTAAGTTACAATGAAGCTCCTTGAGTGATTGCCTTCAGTTGTAGCTATTCCTCTCAACTGGACCTTTTAATCTGACAAAGTATTCCAACAAATAAACTTTCCCCTACTTTAGGCATGAATACTAAGCTATACAATCTGATATAGCCCATCCATCTCCACTCCCAATAGTGGACAAATTTAGCAGACATGAATTCTAAAGACAATGACTTTTTGAGAGATTGGATCATGTTCCCTTTGGAACAGTTACTGAAAAGGCAAAGTTCAGCAAATCCCTAATTTGGCTTTGCAGTAAGATCTGAAGATAGCAGAAGAGACTAATAATTTTGTCCTCAGAATTATTTCAGATGAAAATGTGCTTGATTTGCTAATACGCAGTGGGAGTGATTAACAATTAACTGTGGCAAATTGGTATTTCGGAGTAAACTTTCCAAATTACTTGGATACAAAGAGGAAAGTTAATGAGAGGGAAATAATGAAAGATAAGCCCAAATGGAAAAAATAGCCCTGTAAGTCAAAATATTTTTTTTCCATAAAATATAGATCATGCTGGGGCACCTGGGTGGCTCACCCGTTAAGCGTCTGCCTTCAGCTCAGGTCATGATCCCAGAGTCCTGGGATCGAGCCCCACATTGGGCTCTCTGCTCCGCAGGAAGCCGGCTTCTCCCTCTCCCACTCTCCCTGCTTGTGTTCCCTCTCTCACCGTCTCTCTCTCTGTCAAATAAATAAATAAAATCTTTAAAAATATATATATATATAGATCATGCTACCACAAGGTTAAGTGAAGATGAAGCTTTTGCTGAGGATGGGAGCTAGTTGCACTATATCTAAATTCATGTTATCACATAGTTTCTTTGTATCTAAAATAGGAAAAGAACAGTGCTAGAAATGCAAAAAGGAAATTGCCAAGAGCTGAAGAATATTTGAGTAGACAGATCATCAAAATTTACCAAACAATTTTTCAAAAGTCATGGTGGCTGAAATAGAATATATAAATTATTTTTTAACTTCTAATTCCCTCATACTATGCTGACCTTAAAATACTATATAGTGTTAAAAACTATGGACTTTAACTCCTGTAAACACCAGGTCATTTTTCTGCCATTCTCTTAACTGTTCTGTGGTCTATAAAACTATATCCTGGTTTTTGTTAGGCCAATGATGCTTCTTTCAACCTGTATGTTCTATGTGTATTATATTGTTCTTGGTGCTAAATACACTTTCTTTTCTCTGATATTCAGGATAATTCTTTCTCCACTCTTGTGACTATTCACTTATTTTCCTAAATTATGTGATTGGTACTTCTTTTTAATTAAAAATATTCAACATAGTGTATACTGGTGAAGGTGACCATTGAATATAAAGCAGCATTAGTGAAAAATAACAATTGACAATGAGGCCAAGCATTACCTGGCCCACCTACACCTATTGGAATCTAAACACTTAGCCCCACTGTTGGTCGCTGAACCATGTACCCAGTCTTTCCCCCTGACCATAGCTGTTTGCACCAGAGGTGGATACTTGACTTAAAGAGACTCATCATCAACTAGCTAGTGACCAAAGACTTGCCTGGCTTAAAAAAAAAAAAAAAAAGACGGAGCCAATCAACTTGAAATAAACACAAAGGAAATTTCTGGTTGGTGATTGAGTGCTCAAACTGAAAGATCTTGTAGCATTAGGCTGAGTTAACTTGAAATAACAGAAAACCACATTTAGACCCACCTTAATTTTTTAATTTCAAAGATAAAGAACACTTTCTAAAAACATCTGTGGGGAGAGAGAGCTGCCTACCAAAAAAAAAAAAAAAATAGGTTGGTATCAGATTTCTCTGCAATACTAAATGCCAAAAAAGAAACAATGGAACAATGTGTGCAGTATTTGGAAGGAAATGGAAATATTACCTAAGAATTTTGAAACCAGCCAAACTAACATTTAATTTATCTGAAATAGTTGTATGACTCAGGATTCTTACGGCTGTTAACGAGACCTCTAAAAGATAAGATGTTCATTTAAAGAATATTAGGTAGCTCTCAGGATCTGTTTGAGGGCCAGAAAAATCATTCTTGGAAGCCAAACAGCAGAAAGGATACCCAACCATCTGTGAGACCGCTTCAGTAAAGATTTTCCCTTTGCTTCTCCTAAACGCCAGAACCATCTGACTATCCTCGGCATAAAATAAGATTACTTGTGGCACTTGCTTCCCCACGCTGCTCACTTCTGGACTGAAGTCTTGCTTGAGTGGACATGATTGGCAGAGGCTATGTCACATGCCTGTAGAGTCTGGGAAAGTCCAAATTTTGGTCTTCATCGAGGAAGCTGGATTCATAAAACATGAACTCTCCAAATCCATGAGGGGCATTTTGAAAGCACTGGGCAACCAGAAACCATGATATGTTTTACCATAGTATTCCTGCTGCCCAAACAATTAAAATAAATGGAAAAGTATTAAGGAAACAAAGTTTGAGCAATAAAACTTTTAAAGCTGAATAAATACGTTAATAATTGTGGTTAATCTGGTAATCTCAGTATGAATGTCTACATAAAAATGAAAAGATGAAATGTTTAATAATTTTCATAATCTTAAATTCCAGATTACTCTAACCCAAATTGGGAAACGAGTCACAAGGGGAGAGAAGCATGCTAAATTTCTAGTTTTATGTAGGCAGTGTTAATAATACTATTTTATTTTTAAACTTAGAAAAATACAAATTCAATTTTTTACTTTAATGGTAACCCCAATGTTAAAAAATAAAATTTTCCACCTAAATCACTAGCCAAAGACAACAATTCAGAATACTTGATCAAGATATCAAAGAATGGGAGAAATAAAGGGAGAATTAGCCACAAAGAAGCATAAAATGACAGTGTAATACCATAGCAATAAATGGATTAAACATATATAATAATGACTCTCAGATTGGAGTCAAGTAAAAAAGTCCTCCAACTATATGCCATTAATAAAAGACACACTAAAATGATCAAGAATGAATTAAACTAAAAGTACAACTTGCACAGGCAAATGCAAAGAAAGCAGTTAAGGCAAATTTATGTCAGACACAGTATAATTCTGGATACAAGGCATCAAACAATGAAAAAGGAGAGTAACATCACTTACGACTTTCTTTAAATTTCAAACGACTTAGCATCAAATGTGTGAATCAAAGTTACAAAATATTGACAAAAACCATGGAACAAGTGAGACTCAGTGTTTGACAGATGACTTGGTCTTTACAAAACAAAAGGAACTGTTTTCATTTAAAACCACAACTTCCTTCCAGACAGGGCAGGGTGGATTTTGTTAAAGGAAGGTTCTCAGAGGTCCTTTTCTTTAGCTGAGGACCTTGATGGTTTGGGGATCTGTAAAGCCAAGCCTGGAATTTAGGTGGGAGGAGGGTTAGAGAAAATTTCACAGATTTGCTTAAGAGAGGCAAGAACTTGGGATTCTCCGGGTACCCAGGCAATGGGGGGGGGAGGGGGCTGAGGAGTAGAGATAGGGGAGGACAAAAAGAACGAGGAGGCAGCAAAATGAGAAGTCAGGGTCCTATGAAAACCCTGGTGGTGCAGCAGCTAAAATGATTTTAGAAACTGACTATTTTAGTTGGAACCCTAAGTTCTTTGCAAATTCTCTATTCCAGTATTAATGTACTCACTTGTTTTTAATTTTCAGAATCTTTTCTTAACAATTGCAATTGGCTTTACCATCACATTATCAATAATTATTTGAATTTAAGTATAAATTATATGTAAGTGTCCACTGTTTTCTCTATTACATGTCTTTCACTTTCTTCAATTCAATTATGTTAATGTAATTTGGCTTGACTAGACTGTGTCCTTAAATAGTTACTTTTTTCCAGAAAAGCTAAGTTGGGGATATACTTTCTAAATCCTAGCTTGTTTAAAATTGTTTTCTTGGGGCACCTGGGTGGCTCAGCCGGTTAAATGTCTGACTTCAGCTCAGTTCATGATCTCGGGGTCCTGGGATCGAGCTGGAGTCGGAGTCGGGCTCCCTGCTCAGCGAGGAGCCTGCTTGTCTCTCTAGCCCTCCCCCTCCCCTCCCCCTGCTCATGTGTGCAAGCTCTCTCTCTCTCTCTCATAAATAAAATCTTTTAAAAATTTTGTTTTCTTTTGCCATCACACAAAGGATAATTTGGGTCACAACTTTGGTCACAATTCTTTTTCCTCAGAACACTTCTGTTGTTTACTAAGAAGTTCAACTATCAGTCTAGTTTTGTTTCCATTATATATCACTTTTATTTCCTATCTTGGTGTTTGTAGGGTTTTGTTTTTATCCTTGAAATAAAGAAATTGTACTGGCATAAGTCCAGCTGTGTGTCTTTTTTCCACAACTCTGTCTTTTGATATTGAATCTTTTTGATCTTGAGTCTTCAGTAAATGTTCTCATGTTGTCTCTGTTCTTACTGCTGCTCTGGTATCACTTCCTTTCTCTCACTTTGCAGGGGCAGAAACCAAGCCATAATACTGTTATGAACACCAGCTTCAGACCAACCATATTTACCAAAATGGCCCTCTCCATCTGACACCAGTCAGAATCTTGGTGATGCCTATGTGGGGACTGTACTGTCAGTTGCTGGTGTCTAGACATTGCACTATATTCCTCTAGAAATGGAAAGACCACCTATCTTCCACTTCGGTATCAACGTTTTCCCGTAAGAGTGCCAAAGCAGTACTGCTTGTGTTCAAATGCTTTAAAGGATTTTTAATGAAACAGTTTCATTAAAACAGATTTTCCTTATACTCTACTCTCCCATCCCAAGATATAGATACAAATCTAACAGAGACTGGATATGGCATGTAGACAAATCTTACTCATCAACACCACGTTGTGCTCTGTATTTTCCCCTGGACAGTGAAAGCTCTGTCATTAGGTCGGGTTGGTGTACTTAACTTTTAGTTATCCTAGGGTAAATTCTGTCTTCTGTAGAAATTGACTTTTTGGGGTGCCTGGATGACTCAGTTGGTTAAGTGTCCGACTCTTGATTTCAGCTCAGGTCTTGATCTCAGGGTTTGAGTTCAAACCCTGCATTTGACTCCATGCTGGGCATGGAGTCTATGAAAGAAAAGAAAAAAGACAGGACAAGACAAGAAAAGAGAAAAGAAAATAGAGAGGGAGACAGGGGGTAAGAGGGGGAGAGAGGGAGGGAGGGAGGGAGGAAGGAAGGAGGAATGGAAGAAAGGAAGAAAGAAAAGAGAAAAGAAAGAAAGAAAGGAAAGAAGAAAGAAAGAAAAAAAGGAAGGAAGGAAGGAAGGAGAGAGAAAGAACAGAAAGAAAAAAAAAGAAAAGAAAGAAAAAAGAAAGATTGACTTCTGACATTATAGTAGATAATATTTTCAAAGATGGCATAGTATCTGCCATTCCACATGCTTTTTCACAATATGAGCCTGTTACTGAGCTGGCCCTGTGACTGCTTTGACCAGTAAAATGTAGAGGAAGTTACAAGACCTGGCATTAAAAAGGCCTGGTAGCTTCTACAGTGTGATCTGCAGGGAGCCAGCCACCATGTAGGAAGTTCTGAAATTACCATGCTATGAAGAAGTTGCTAAAGAAAAAGTTATTCTGACACTTGGTAAAATGGTAAGGAAGACTTTATTCAAGACTATTGCAATAGGGATATTGCAGTAGAGGAGAGGGATCAGCTCAACTCCAAATGCAGCAAAGACAGTTGGAGATTCATAACCAAAGAACAGAATGAGGGCATGAGTAGATAGATAATTACTAAGGGTAAATTCTTGTTGAAGACAGGCCAAGGACTTACATATCAGAGATGGGGAATGAGGAATTTGATCAGATATTGAGGGTGATCAGATAACAAGGGTAAGGGGGGACACTCACCACATTTACTGTGATGGTTAATTTTCTGTGTCAAATTAACTGGGCTAAGGGATGCCCAGATAGCTGTTAAAACATTTCAGGGTGTGCCTGTGAATTTGTTTCTAGAAGAGATTAGCATTTAATCAGAAGACTGAGTAAAGAATATCTGCCTTCACCAATATGGTCAGGCATCATCTAATCTGTTGAGAGTCCAAATAGAACAAAAAGGTAGAGGAAGAGCAAATTTTTCTCTCTCTTCTTGAACTGGGACCTCCATCTCCTGCCCTCCAATATCTGATCTCCTAGTTCTCAGATATCTTAACTCTTGGACTTACACCATCAGCTCTCCTGGTTCTCAGGCTTTTGGACTCAGATTGATTTATACCATCAGCTTTCCTGGTTCTCCAGCTTTCAGATAGCATATTGTGGCATAGTGCAGCCTCCATAATGGTGTGAGCCAATTCCTATAATAATCTCATATATCTATATATATACTATAGTTCTGCCCCCCTGGAGAACCCTAACAAATATACCTAATGTAGCAGTATTCTTGCTAAAATTGGGCTAGCAGGCAGAAGATAGAGCATGGGCCAAGGTCAAGGCCTAGTCAAGACAAGAGCTCAGAGGATCCTACCTAAGGTTTGGTCAAGTAGTGAGCCTTTTTTTTTTTTTTTTTTTAAGATTTTTATGTATTTTTTTGAGAGAGAGAGAGCACAAGCAGGGGTATGGGCAAAGGAAGAGGGAGAAGCAGGCTTCCCGCTGAGCAGGGAACCCTACACCGGACTTGATCCCAGGATCCTGAGATCAAGACCTGAGCCAAAGGCAGACACTTAACCAACTGAACCACCCAGGTGCACCAAGGAGAGAGCCTTTGTCAAAGTTCAGCGTAGCCATATGGAAAGGCTACACCACAGAAAGAGGAAGGTACCGGCCAACCTTCAGCTGTTCCAGCCATACCAGCTGAGGCAGAGATATAGAAGTGAAGAAGTCACTTAGGACTTTCTAGCTCCAGCAGATGCCATATAGAATAGGGATAAGCTGTTCCAGCTGAGCTCTACCCAAACTACAGTTTTGTTAGCAAATAAGTTGTTGTTTTAAAGCACTAAGTTTTAGGGTGTTTTGTTACATCATAATACACAAGTGAAACAGGCAGACCAAACCATGAGTTAGCCATACCCAAGCGTGCCTGAGTACTCTCATGGACTCAGTGCAGGCTTGGATAGCCCTGGTATACATGTCTGCCTAACAGTCTCACCCCTTAGACTTGTGAGAAACTTGAGCAAGAGTTATTTTATTATTTTTATCTGTATCCCTAACACTTCTCAGAGTAGCTGACACAGCTTCTCAAAATGTCCTTGTTGGATGCAATAGAAGCCATCAGGTGATTTGTAGCACAGATATTATCTAATTCACCATTTCTTCCCCTTATCACTTTTTCTGTCAAAGCTCACAGATCATCTTACTTACATCTCTGCCAGTCCCCTCCTGCCCACACACACATATATATCACACCTCTTCTTTCATCCCTTTCTTCCTCCTTCTTCCAATTCTTATTCAACTATTTTGGAAAACTTCTCTTGCCCACCTTGGTCTTCTCTTTCCACCCCACCCCTACCCAGAAGCCTCAACCAAGGTTGACAGGCTGGATTTAGTGGCACATCTAAATAAGGAAAAGGAAGACAGTTTGATAAAAATTAGATTTGAAAACCAATGCCTCAATCTCTAAAGCCCTTTCATCATTTTCATTTCCACGTCCAAATTCATTCCCCTTTAAACCAACCTTTTGCTTGCTAATGCTTGCTTTTCCACAAGCATTAGCATTTTAAAACTTTGTATTCACTTACTGTTTCTTTAATCATCAGTGCAGTAACAATATTGCTGTCTCCCTTCCCACCATCTTTTCCTTGTAGGATATTTCAACAATAGCGTAGAGTTAAATAGAAGTTATGAATCTAGCATACAATGACACTCAAAAATATCAGCTCCATCATTAACTCCCTTAGTGTTTATGAGCCAGGAAATATAACCAACTTTAATATTGGGTTTTTTGTCTGCAATTACGTAGGTCTAAGAAAACCCTATGGTAAATAGGCTACTGCATATATTTAACCTCAGACTACCTTGTTCATTCCCACTTTTTCCATATGTATATGTAAAATGTTGATTTTCTGAAAAGAAGTATTTGAGTTTTTATGATGGAACTAAAGTATAAAAGCAAAATCCTAAAGCAGGCAAACTAGGTATTTTAAAGCTTAGTTTCATTTCAACCCTGTTCTGTTTTGTTGGTCATTGCATGAAGCTCTTTTTACAGGAATCATGTATACTTTAAGAAGTAAGACTTACGTATTTAAATCAGCACCAAACTAATCTGGTACTAAGAAACTACAAGGATGACTGAAAGGCAGGGATTGAGGGGATGGAGAAAAGTCAGGGGCTTCCAGACGGACCAGCTGGATATCTATACTCAGCCATCATTAGCCTGAATTGGCAAATTACCTAACTTCAGTGAGACTCAAGCTTTTGGGGGTGGGGGTGAGGGGGGTGTTTGTCTAGTTTGTTTTTTCATCTGTAATATTAAACATTTATCTTACCTAGCCCGGTTTTATGAAAAGTGCCTTTGTTGGTGTGGAATAAGCAACCACTACTAAAACAGGAGTGAAGGTGTGTTCTGTTGATGAACGCAAATGCTGAAATAGTGCTTTGCAATTAACCTAAGGTATGCAAAAAATAATGAATTATAGGGTAGAAGGTGATCTTCTGAAGTTTAAAAAGGTGTATGGTCAAATTTCTAACATTTACACAGCTCACTGAAACAGCACCAGTAATTTTTCTTGTTTCACCACTATAAAACCCTTATTTGCCAAGTTGAAAGCAAGCTGTGGGGCCCAGAAGCAGATAAAGATTAAACCTAAAAGGCATTTCCTTGCCTGCTCGGATCTGTGTAGACAGATCACCCGCGGTATAGAGCCTTCACCTAAGGGTGAGGGTAGCTAACACCATTCAAACTCAGTGTGAAATTGGACGTGAAGGACCGTAAAAACGTAACCCGATTTCCGCGACAGCGTAGACTCTTAAAACTTTTGACAAGATTTGAGAAGGAATTTGACGCTTTCGTGGATCCTCTCGCGAGAGGAGAGGTTCTAACGCCACGTCAGAAACTAGCGACGCTGGCGCCGAGCGACAGATGCCGGAACAAACGATCGGCGAAAAGCCACGGACGCGTAGGCGCGTCGGTGGGCAGGACTTCCGCCGGAAGCCGGAGTTGTCCGCGAAATCTCAGAACCGAGTTCCGGGCGGTCGTTTCCCGGGAGGTCTTGGGTGGGCTCTCTGCGGGCCTGGGTGAAGATGGCTTGTGCCGCCGCTCGGTCCCCGGCCGACCAGGACAGGTGGGTCCTGAGAAGGGGTGCTGCACCGCCCTCCCCATCCCCGAGAAAGGCTGGAGGGTGGAGCTTGGCTCCGGCCCCAGGCTCCGGGCCTCTTCCCAGGTGTTGGTTCCTCCGGGTGCCCAGCAGCTCCAGGCTTTTCGTAGTGTCCCCGAAATTCCGACTGTAGAGAGCTCACTGTCTGCCTGCACCTGAGACAAAGGACTTTGGGTGCTACGTGGACAGGACATTAAATAACAGACTCACAAAGTGAGAAATGTGTTCTTTTCATTGTTACGTTCAGAAAGGCACGTTTGGGTTTTTCCAAGTGTTCTGATACTTCTGATGGCGTGGTTTCTGAGAGCAGGCTCCACCCACAGGAACTTGATAGCCAGCTGTGTCTAACTGAACGGTGAAGGCATTGTTTTGGTTTGGTTTTAAACCTTCTCTAATAAGTGATGTTATTTTCCATCTGGGGTAGTAAACTAAAGTTTGCTTTTTAAGTAAGTTAAGTACAGGGGAGGCAATTTAAAGAAAAAATATTAAGTAAATAATAGGCGTGCTGGCGATCCTGATGATGAAAGAATGCATGAAATTTTGGCAATACTGCTCTAGTAATACTAGCTGTGCTTCCTTCTGTGGCAGGTTCATTTGTATCTATCCTGCTTATTTAAATAACAAGAAGACCATCGCGGAGGGGAGGCGAATCCCCATAAGTAAGGTAGGGTTTGCCTGTTGTTTTTTAAACCAAGGTTATGACAGTCTTGGCCTTATAATAAAGGAAACTGTAGCATTATATGATATTATATAACTCAACTCCAGAATGCAGTTGAGTTATTAAACAAGACTTGCGGAGAATTTATTTTAAGATTTGTTTATTTGAGAGAGAGAAAGAGGGGGGCAGGGATGGGGGGAGAGGGAGAGAGAGAGAATCCCAAGCAGACTCCCCATTGAGCGGCTCCATCCCACCACCCAGAGATCATGAGCTGAGCTGAAATCAAGAGTCCGATCCTTGGGCGCCTGGGTGGCTCAGTCGGTTGAGCATTTGTCTTTGGCTTGGGTCATGATCCCAGCGTCCTGGGATCGAGTCCCTCATTGGGTGCTTCTCCCTCTCCCTCTGCCTCTCTCTCTCAGTCTGTCTCTCATGAATAAATAAAATCTTTAAAAAAAAAAAAAACAGAGTCTGGTTATTAACAGACTGAACCACCCAGGTGCCCCAAGACTTGCAGAGAATTTAGATGTGTTGAGTTCTATAGTTTATGTCCATAATCTTTTTTTTTTGAGGGGTAAAGTTTAAAATTAATACTTCTAAAAAGTAGGTGTTATAGTTTGAAAAAAATATGATTTCTCCCTTGTGCTGTTTGAATGGGAAAATTCAAGTTCTCAGTTGGCGTGGTGACTTGTTTGGAACGTGCCTAATGCCAAGTGAAGGGTCTTTGTAGCTTTTTATTTATTATTTTTTAAGATTTTATTTATTTATTTGACAGAGACACAGTGAGAGAGGGAACACAAGCAGGGGGAGTGGGAGAGGGAGAAGCAGGCTTCCCACTGAGCAGGGAGCCCAATGCGGGGCTCGATCCCAGGACCCTGGGACCATGACCTGAGCTGAAGGCAGATGCTTAATGACTGAGCCACCCAGGTGCCCCTGTAGCTTTTTATTTTCAAAATTGATGTCATATTCTGTTTTTTAAGAGTTACTTATATTTTGTAATCTAACAACAGATTCAAGGTAACTTGGCCTAAAGCAGTGCATTATTTTTGTGTTATTTAATGTCTCCCATTTTGCTGTTTAAATATATCTAAAGGAAAGTCTCCTCTGCTGCCCCAGGGTAGCACTCATTCAGGAAAATGCCTGACATCAAGCCACTGTGACAGAGGCCTCTGGTAGCAAGCTCTCACATAATTTGGAGAATAACTGAATTGTTTTTAACTTTATTGGTGTACAGCATACACACAGAAGTATACATAAGTCTTAAGTGTCTATCTTGATTAACCTTTACAAACAGAATACACATGGGTAACCAAGCAACCGAATTAAAAAAAGAAAGCTCGATCAGCACACAGGAAGATTCCTTTGTCTCCTCACAGTCACTTCCCCCACCACGTAGACTCACACACAAGGATAACCGTATCCTGACTTCCAACGCAATAGATTACTTTTGCTTGTTTTTAAACTTTATTTAAAAGGCATTATACACTATGTACTTTTGTATCTGTCTTTTTTCACTGAACTTTAAGCTTAAATTTATTCACATTTGTTAGTGTAGTTTGTTAATTCTCATTGCTCTGTAGCAGGGTTTCTCAACAGCAGCACCATTGACATTTTGAGCCAGATAATTCTTTGTTATCAGGGCTGGTGTGTGCATTTGAGGTTGTTTAGCAGCATCTTCAGCCTCTGCCCACGAGATACCAGTGCCTTACCTGACTCCTGTGACAATTAGAAATGTCTCCTAACATTGCTAAATGTCATGGGGCGGAATTGCCTTGCTGAAAACCACTGCTCTGTCGTACTGAATTGTATAAATGTATCACAGTCCATCCTACCATTGATGGATAATTGGGTTGTTTCTACTTTGAGGCTGTTATATATATTACTGCTGTCAACGTTCTTGAGTTTTTCTTCTAGGAAACATGTATTTTTTTTTTAATTTATTTATTTGACAGAGAGAAAGACCGTGAGAGAGGGAACACAAGCAGGGGCAGAGGGAGAGGGAGAAGCAGGCTTTCTGCCAAGTAAGGAGCCCGATGCGGGGCTCGATCCCAGGACCCTGGGATCATGACCTGAGCCGAAGGCAGACACTTAACAACTGAGCCACCCAGGTGCCGCATAGGAAACATATTTTTGTATTGTTCTTGGATATGTACGTAGAAGTGGAATTGCAGAGCCATAAAGAATGCATATGTTTAGCTTTAGTGGATACTACCAAACAATTTTCTAAAGTGGTTGTATCTATAATAGTTGTTTAGTCAGTATTCATTGAGCACCTACTATGTTCCAGGCATCATTCCAGGTACTTGGGAATATACAGATAAACAGAACAGTCCCTGCCTTTGTGAAGTGTATGTTCTGTTGAAAGGGAGATGGACACACAAGTATGAATCAGTGTTATTCCTGTACTTTTAAAAATTACAGTGGAAACAACCATACCTAGTGACAAGGGAAATCTAAGGTTTTGATAACTGTTGTCATCCTCATATTTGAAATGATTTACACAACAATATAGTAGCATCCACTGAAGGTAAGCTATTTAGTGTTTTTGTTTTTAACTGTTCAGGCTGTTGAAAATCCTACAGCTACTGAGATTCAAGATGTGTGCTCAGCAGTTGGACTTAATGTATTCCTTGAGGTAAGAGGGTTCTTTCTTCACTATTTTTCCTACTGAATCTCATTGATGTAACAACTTTTTAAAGCCTGTTTTTTTGTGTGTTTTTTTGTTTTTTGTGTTAGAAAAATAAAATGTACTCTAGAGAGTGGAATCGTGATGTTCAGTACAGGGGCAGAGTTCGGGTCCAGCTCAAACAGGAAGACGGCAGCCTCTGTCTCGTACAGTTCCCATCACGTAAGCTTTTTTAAAAAATGAACAAATAAAGTTTGGCAACAGGGTATTCCTCTACTCTGCAAAAAACATTCTAAAACTGACCCCTTTGAAAGATAAAAATAATAATTTGCATTCTGCAGATGAATTTAGGAAAGGACTACTGCTGAGGAGAGGAAAACAGTGGTTCTCACGCCTTTTAAGCTAGGGACCTCTGAGAATGTGATGAAACCTAATCGTTTGTCCAAAAAATTTGTTTTGTGAACTTCTTATAAACCTCTGGAAGTCTGTCATTACTCTCAGGTTAAGAGTGTAGAATTATTGAGTGGTCAGATGTTAATTGCCATTTCAGATCCTAGAGGCCTTTGAGGCCTGTTAATAATTTCTATCATTAATCTAAAAGCCATACTGAGTGAAAACAGCAGAAGAAATGCATAGTGTGGTACCACTTCGGTACATTTAAATACAAAATGTTACTGTTTATTGATGTATATGTAATATTGTTTATTGATATTATATATGTAAATTTTATTTAATGGACTGGAAGAAAACCCCAGTCTTAAAATAGTAGGTAACCTAATGATGAGCAGGGAGTGGGGAGTGGGGCACAGGAATGGTGGTCAGAGAAGACTAACATTATCTCTAGTGTTTTATTTCTTAAAAAAAACAACAGTAACCAAATATCAGTATTGCAAAATAATTAATTCTGGGTTTGGGGAAGATGCACATGATTCTTTTCTGAATTCTTTATTTCTAAAAACTATAATTTTTTAAATGGAACTGTTATTTTTTTTCTTGTCACAATAACCCCAAGCTGACAACTAAATGGTATTTATTTATTTATTTGTTTGTTTGTTTGTTTGTCAGAAAGAGAGAGTGAGCACAAGCAGGGGGAATGGCAGGCAGAGGGAGAAGCAGGCTTCCCGCTGAGCAGGGAGCCCAGTGCGGGGCTCGATCCCAGGATCCTGAGATCATGACCTGAGCCAAAGGCAGACACTGAATCAACAGCCACCCAGTGTCCGCTAAATTAAAATACATTGGTTTTTCTTTTTTTTTAAAGATTTTATTTATTCATTATGTCAGAGCGAGAGAGCACAAGCAGGGGGAACAGCAGGCAGAGGGAGAAGCAGGCTCCCCGCTGAGCAAGGAGCCTGGTGTGGGACTCGATCCCAGGACCCTGGAATCATGACCTGAACTGAAGGCAGACACTTAACTGACTGAACCACCCAGGCATCCCTAGATTGGTTTTTCTATGCTAAAACCTGTCCAGATTGGTAGATATTTCTAGAAACAAGATTTTGACTCTGGAGTAACAGGTAGTATGTTACGGTGTATTTCTTCTTCTCTTGGACATCTTCCTTTACTATTTCTTAAAAGTCAAAAGACAGGGAAGCCTGGATGGCTCAGTTGGTTAAGCATCTTCCTTTAGCTCAGGTCATGATCATAGGATCCTGGGATCGAGCCCTGTCTCCGGTTTCCTGGTTAGGGGGGAGTCTGCTTCTCTCTCTCCCTCTACCCCCTCCTCCACTTGTGCTTGCTCTCGCTCTCTCACTCTCTCAAATAAATAAATAAAATCTCAAAAAAAAAAAAAGTCAAAAGACAAATCAAGAGACAAAAAACTTTTAACTTGACCAGTAAATAAACTGTAAGTAAAAATTACAGTTGAAAAATGTTGCTCCCAGTTTCCAGTAAGAAAAAAGTAAGAAAGTAAAAAGGGAAAAACTAAGGGGCTCCGTGTGTTGAAAGTAGCTACTAGATCTGGAGGAGGTAGTAGTGCACAGAGCAGGGTACCTGCACACATTAAATCATCTGGGCACGTGAGTAATATCTTTTGTAGCTTGATAACATTGTTTTTTTGTTATAAGATTGAGCGGCCCTGTGTTTCTTTAGCTTAAGATATAATGATATCCTGACTCTGTTTCCAGATTGTTGTATTTAGACTTACTCTCCTTTGATCTTGAAGTCAGTTACAGAACCAGGACCAGAATTTGTGTTTCAAATAAAGTGTTTTAAGTTTTGATTTTGTTCAGTTAAATATTTCAGTATTGTTCTTAGCACATTTTCTCCAGGAAAGCTCCCACTTGAGTAAGTCATGTCTTCGTAGTGTTTTTTTGTTTTGTTTTGTTTTTTTTAAATCCTTGTCATTTTCCTGATGTGATTTTCAAGTTAATGAGCTTGTTTGTCTTATTCCTTAGATTGTACACTAAGCCTAACTTCTTGTTCCTAGGTAAGTCAGTAATGTTGTATGTAGCAGAAATGATACCCAAACTAAAAACAAGGACACAAAAAATAGGAGGTGGTGACCAAAGTCTTCAGCAAGGAGAGGGAAGTAAAAAAGGGAAAGGAAAGAAGAAGAAGTGACCGGATATGAGTCAGTCAAGTCTGGGGTACTACTGTGATAGACAGTGAATGAAGGCTTCTAATTTATATCTCAGAGAAATGGAAGCTTTTTATTTGCATCATTTAACCGAACTATGGACATCTCTGCCTCCCAGCTTCAGCATCAGAGTTGACAGTGAAATAAATATACATCAGAAGTTTGCATCTAGCTTTTATGTAGTATAAAAGAAAATTTTTTTGCCTTTCAACACAGAGTTTTTGTGGAAGAAAGAAGCATATTTTTAAATGGACAATGGACTCTGCCATAAGTTACTTGAAATCCTGTATCTGTCCTGTGTGTAAACATGTTTCAAATAAATGAGTTTAATTAAAGATTTGAAATACACATTTTCTTCAGCATTTAAGTTAATGAAATAAAATTTGACTTTTGTGGCTTTTGCTTCTTTGCTTATGAATTAATTAATGCTAGTAGAGGAGATAATTTAAGTGAATAAAATGGGTAGTAGAAGCTTAGTGTGAGCTTAAAACTAGAAGAAAATGGTTAAATCCTCTTGGACATCTACTGATCATATTATTTTAATCAATTATTGTAATTGTTCAATTACTAGTTTCTTGATGTATGGAAAGTCCTGGACGTTAAGCTTTAGATTTGCTTATTTTGTAGGCTTAAGAACATTATTTTAATTGGAGTTCTAAAATTACCCATGCTTGGGGTGCCTGGGTGGCTCAGTCGGTTGAGCGTCTGCCTTCGGCTCGGGTCGTGATCCCAGTCAGGCCCCGCGTCAGGGAGCCTGCTTCTCCCTCTCTCTCTGCCTGCCACTCTGCCTACTTGTGCTCTCTCTCTCTGTCAAATAAATAAAATCTTAAAAAATAAAAATAAAATCACCCATGCTTTAACACCTTGAGATATACCTTTTTTCAAGAAACTAAGTTGGATTGAAGATTCTGACTTTTATTCCAAAGCACTGTTTCTGAAAGTGGTAATTTTGTGTAAGATTTAAGAGAATCCCTATCCAGCCATTTGTTTTTGTCTACTGAGCATCATTTGGGAAACTGCCTTCTCTGACTTCATATGCTTCTGGAAGGGCTATTAATTACAGGACTGCCTCTTGACCACAGTGTATGACCCAAGCCAGGCCAATGGTTTATTTCTCAGGAATTCAAATCTGGAACAGAAACACAGACATAAAGATGCTGGGAGCCAAGATATGTAATGGTCTACAAATTTGAGTTATCCGAGTCCTGTTCTTGTGGCCTGGTTTGGCTCTTCTGTGAATTCTATCAACTGTGCTTTATATCATTCTAGTAAATCCCATTTTCTTTAAGTTTTTATTGCTTGAGATAAGAAATTCCACTTGGTTACAAAATAAGTGAACCCAGCATTTCAGAGGTTTAAGTGGACTTAAAACACCCAAGCTGTATCCATGGATGTGCAGGAAGAAGATTAGAATCTTCACTTTTTTCTCTAATAATTTCTGTTGTTAACATGTCTTAGAGTGAACATAACGGTATAGCAGTTTATATATTTGACTTATAAGTAAATACTGGGGCAGCACATGCAAAACAAGATTCAGAGCAACCCTCTGGGAAAATGTATCAGGAATGTGCGTAACAAAACAATGAAGTTAATCAGGAATAATTTTTTCCTTTAATTAACATGAAGTCCAAAAGTTACTACAGGTGTTGGTTCAGCTGCTCACTGACACTCTCTTTTATCTTTCCATTCCACTATCCATGGTTTCTAACACCTCTGGGATTGTTGTCTGAAGCTTATAAAAGGGCTGATAGAACATCGAATGTCACATCAGAGTTCAGGGTAGAATGAAGAGATAGCTGTGCCAGCCAGTTTTGTCCCCTCTTAAAAGGAAAGCTAAAGATTGCTCAAAATCCCTCCCAGCCAACTTTCATTTAAGTCTCCTTGTTGAGTACTGTGGCTCATGTCCATCTTCAGCTACATGAGAGGCTAGGAAAGTGACTATATAGCTTTCTCAGTAATGAGAATAGAGTCAGCCAAAGAAGAAAGTTGACACTGGATATTGGGGCAGTCAAATAATTTGTCACAGAAAGATGACCAGAGTCTAAAATTACTTTGGTTATGGGGCAATAAAGATTGTCAGAAAAGGTTTCAGAACTCTTGCTGTAACATTGTATTGCTGTTTCTTCACATTGTTGCAATCAGTGCATAACTGAACCTTTCTTAATCAAGTAGAAAATAGAATCTTTTCTAGTGAGCAAGACTGAGCACTTATTCATATGTTGAAATGCCATTTGTATTTATTTCAGTGATTGCTGTTTATATCCTTTGCCCCCTTTTTAAGGACTTTATTATTATCAGTGTTACATATAATTTAAAGAGCTAGCTAGTTTTAATAGTTTCGGTTTTAAGCGTTAATTTTAATCTGTAGAAGAGGACGATTTAGTTTTCCTTCCTTTACCCCCAACATATGCTTCCCATCCTCCCTCCTACCAATATATTTCTTGATTTTAATCACTATTCATAGTTTAATTACTATCCTATATTTCATTCATAGCTGAACCATGTAGTACTTTGCTACTAAAAGTGTGGTCAGGGGTCCAGCAACACTGGTCTCCCCTGGGAGCTTGTGAAAAATGCAGAAACTCTGGCCCAGCCCAGAATGTAAAAGATCCCCAAGGTATTCTTACACATATTAAAGTGAGAAACACTGAAGTATGCTATTATTTTTGTTTTCTGGATTTGTGTGTTCTTCAGAGCTAACTTTTTTTTATTTGAATATCACTAACTCAACCACAAATTATCAGTTGTCAAAATGTCCTTTCAAAAAGTTTGTTTTGGGGCATCTGGGTAGTGCAGTCGGTTAAGCGTCTCACTCTTGATCTCAGCTCAGGTCATGATCTCAGGGTTGTGGGATCAAGCCCAGAGTCGGGCTGTGCGCTCAGCATGGAGTCTGCTTGAGATCTCACTCTCCCTCTGCCCCTCCCTCTTGTGCCTTCTCTCTAAAATAAATCTTAAAAAGAAAAAGTTTGTTCAAGGGTACCTGGGTGGCTCAGTCCATTGGGCATCTGACTCGATTTCAGTGCAGGTCTTGATTTCAGGGTCTTGAGTTCAAGCCCCGTGTTGGGCTCTGTGCTGGGCATGGAGCTAAGTAAATAAGTATGTATGTAAGTACATAAGTTTGTTCACATCAGATAGTTTAATGACATCTTTTTAAAGAAGTCTCTTCTGGAGGCTTTTACCTTCTCTACTTATAACCCTTTAGGCCTAGTGCACAGCTACACTCTATACATGGTCTTCTGACTAATGCTATAGCTGCAGGGAAGTCCAAGCCATTGTAGTTCATGTGTTTTTTTGTTTTGTTTTGTTTTTAGTTTATTTGAGAGAGAGAGAGCGGAGTGAGAGAGAGAGCATGAGAGCATGAGTGGGGAGGAAGGGCAGAAGGAGAAGCAGATTCCCCGCTGAGCAGGGAGCCCGATGTGGGGCTCAATCCCAGGACCCCGGGATCATGACCTGAGCCGAAGGCAGATGCTTAACTGACTGAGCCACCAAGGTGCCCCAGTTCATGATCTTTTGTCACCCACAATTTTCTTGTTGAAACTCACCACATCTCAGAATTCTAAAATATCACAATAGTGTGCTTTGTGTGGGCCCTTTTTTGTCTATTGTGCTGGGTACCTAATGGGCCCTTTCAATTTGGAAACTTGTGTTCTTCAGTTCTGGGAATTTTCTTGAAAATTTCATCGATGGTTTTTCTACTGTTTCTGATCTTGGAACTCCTTATTTGGATATTGGACGTGCTGGACTGGTTCTCAAGTTTTCTCATCTTTTTTTCCTCTTATTTCTGTTTCTTGGCCTTTATGTTCTATTTCGAATTCCTTAACTCTGTCTTCCAACCCCTCTGTTGAACTTTTCATTTTTCTTGTATTTTCAACTTCTCCAAGCTCTCTTGTCATCTGAATATTTCCTTTTTCTAGCGTTCTTTTTTTTTTTTTTTTTAAGATTTTTATTTATGTATTTGAGAGAGAACACGAGCTGGGGGGGAAGCCGAGGTGGAGGGAGACGGAGAGAATCTCTCAAGCCGACTCCACACACTGAGCAGAGCCAATGCGGGGCTCAATCCCACAACCCTGAGATCATGACCTGAGTCAAAACCAAGAGACACTCAACCGACTGAGCCACCCAGGCGCCCTGCATTCTGTCCTTAATTCATAAGTGTCATTCTTATTTCTCAGGGGATATGGTTTATATTTTTTTGCTTCCAATTTCCTTTTTGGCTTGTTTTTATTTTGATCCCTGATATGTTAAGTGGCTTTCCTTAGATTGATGGCTTTTTAAGAGTAAAAAAAAACCCATAAAAGTTGATTGGAAGTTCTAGGCACTTAAGAAGGGCTTGCAGACTGTTTCACTAAAGGGATATCTGGTTCAAATATCCTCTTAGGGGAAATTTCCAAGATCAGAAATGTTTTAGGCTGATCTGTTCCCTAGAGAGGAGTTCAACAAGCTTCCAGGAGGATAAAGGTCTAGGAGCCCAGGGGGAGAAGGTGGCGTGAGAGAAATGGGTCTCAGCATTGAGTCACTCAATCCTGTTTTGTTTGCTTTTTTATTTTTAAAGATTTTATTTATTTGAGAGAGAGAGAGAGCACATGAGCGGAGAGGGAGAAGCAGGCTCTCCGCTGAGCAAGGAGCCCAATGGGGAACTCGATCCTAGGACCCTGGAATCACGACCTGAGCTGAAGGCAGACAGACGCTTAACAGACTGAGCCACGCAGGCGCCCCTCAGTCCTGTTTTTAACACAACTTCCCTCCCTCAACTCTGCCTGTGTCCTCCCCACTCTAAAGATCTTATTATCTCTGGAGGACAAACTGCTGGTCTTTCATTTGGAAGAAGATAAGGTACTTCTTCACCATTCCTTTTTTTAGTTCCCTCCCAACATTAAGATTGCTCTTTGCAGTTATTTTGATATTGGGGGTGACTTTATAACGAAATTTCTATACCAAAGAGATGAGGTGTGGTAGCAGAATAATGTGCCCCCCCCCAAAAACCCTTGTGAATATTCTCACATGGCAAAAGGCCTTGCAGATGTGATTAAGTATCTTCAGCTGGAGAGAGTAGCCTGGATTATCCAGGTGGACCCAATGTCATCAAAAGGATCCTTCTAAAAGGGAAGCGAAGTTGGAGGACTAAGGGGCACAGGCCAGTGAGTGCAAGTGGCTTCCAGCTGAAAGAAGTAAGGAAAAGGATTCTCCCCTACGGTCTCCAGGAGGAATGCAGCCCTGCACACCCATTTCGGATGTCTGATCTCCAGAACTGTAAGCTACTCAATTTATACTGTTTGAGCCACTACATTTGTGGCAAGGTGTTACTGCAGCATTAGGGAACGCACTCCTGGTGAACTAATGAGCTAAGACAAACTCTCTCCAGACCTCGGGATTCTTGACCTCACTAGTAGTTTCTATTTCTCAACCCTAGCTACATACTAGAATCACCCTAGAGCTGTTGGTTTTTTTTAAAGATTTTATTTATCTGACAGAGAGAGATAGCGAAAGAGGGAACACAAGCAGGGGGAGTGGGAGAGGGAGAAGCAGGCTTCCCGCTGAGCAAGGAGCCTGATGCGGGACTCGATCCCAGGACCCTGGGATCATGACCTGAGCTGAAGGCAGCCGCTTAAGTGACTGAGCCACGCAGGCGCCCCAGAATCACCCTAGAGTTTTAAAAGCATACTGGTGCCTGGGTATCACAGTAGATTAATGTCAGAATTTCTGGTAGTGGAGGCAGATACCAGCATTTTTGGGAAAGCTTCTCAGGTAATTGTAATATGCAGCCAGATCTAAAATCCACTGTATACGTAAAGATAGCATTTACCTAACCCAGTGGTTTTACCTCAAAGTGTGGTTCCTGGACCATCAGCATCACCCAGGAATTTACTGGAAATGCAGATTTTTCAGTCCCACCGCGGACCTGCTGAATCAGACACTCTGGGGGATGAGACTAGCAATCTGTTTTAACAGTCCCCTCCCCCCAAGAGAAAATCCAATACACACTGAAGTTTGAAAACCAGTGATCTAACCAAAGAAACTCCTTATTGCTCTTAATCCTCTATGAGGTTTATGTTATAGATTTTATAAGCTAATATTGTAGTAAAGAGCCAGAAAAACGTTTAATTAAGGTCATTCTCAAATATATTTACTTTCCTACTGCACTACATAGAACTTAGTATCTGATGGCTAAGGATGTGAACTCTTACTCCAGACACCATGATTCTAGTAGACAGACATGTAAAAGCAGATGTAGAAGACACAGCTGACCAAAACACACCCTCCGGAAGCAGATATTTTTAATAAAATTCTCAAGTTCTTCCTTGGTCTCTTTAAAGTACAGAGTAATTTGGAGGCACATACAAGTGTTTACTATGTCAAAATATACTTAGAGGCAACCAAATTCTCTGAGACTGTGTAACATGACAGGTGGTAGAAAGCAGTTTAGGTTTCCTTTAAACCTAATTATTGCTAGAAACTTTTCACCATTGGTATGTTCTCCTTCGGGAGTCTTCCTCTGACAGGTCATGGTCACCAGGGGAAAGCCTCAGGCCAGGTGAGGAATGGGGCTATAAACAGCAGTGTTTCAGGTTCATTTATCTGGATTTACTTCAGACTTCGCTTAAATGATTGTAGATTTGTTTAAAGCCCCCCAAAATAAAATGAAACAACAGTTTAATGGGATAACAGAATTTTATTTACATCCATTTCCATGTAATATATCACATCTTCAGGATGGGCGGTAACCTATTTAAGAGCTATGCTCATTCTCTTCAGGCTGTGGATAGAAGCCTCTCCCCAGAGTAGCGGTAACTGTTGGTCTGAAAGCTTTCAAGTAAGGGGAGAATTGTGGAGATTCTTTGACTTTACTTACCCCTAAATCACCACTCATATACAAATAAATGCTTGTCTTCTGGCTAGACACTGGCTCAATTAGTTTTCCAAATCCTCTAGCCATGGCAATGTGTTCTTTGGGAAATCTAAACGGAGACAGAACTGCTCAACTCATTAACTTCTCCTGTCATTAACATGGACACCTTGACTGCCAAAAATAGTAACTTACATTTCTTACAGAATGCACTACAGGAAAAAGCTAAAAGGACAAAAAAAGTTGCATTCAGAATATATTTTCTTTCTATAGTAGTTTTTAAACTGATATCAGCCTGCAAGTAGTTATGAGCAATAGTAGCATTTATGTTTCCCCATCTTGCCTGATATTTTGTATACTGAAAGTTATATATTCTGTATACTAACAATCTGATTTTATATATTCCGTATGATAGAAGTTGCTGATTTTCATTCTTCTGCCACCAAGAAAAGTGTAATTTACTATGGGGAAACGGATTTAAATACTCCTAGAGGTACTTTTTTTTTTTAATCTAAGGCTTGATTTTCTCCCAATAACCATTAATTGCTTGTTTTCTAAAAGTTTTTTTCTTGAATTTTAATAAGATGCCTTATGATTACCATGGTTTCACCAGGAAAAAAATAAATACCCTAATCTATATTATAATATTTAGGTGATAGTGTCCCTAATTCTGGATATCTTTGATATTTTTTACATCATGAGATTTCATTATGGTCTTAACTGTTATCCAAAAGACACTAATCCTCTCTTTTTCCCTTAAAAGGTATTTTACAGGCTGGATATTTAAACTTGTTTTCATTTTGTTACACTCAGTTTTGTTTTAGTCAGTGTAATCTAATTCGGAAGGATCCTAGCAGTATGGTTGGTGTGAAGCTCGGGTTTTCTCGTTCAGACGAGCTGTCGAGCTTCCTATAAGCAGGCTAATCAAGCTGGGAACCTTAATTTTAACTTTTTGTTCTGTACTTAAACTATGTAGTTATCTGCAGTTTATCAAAATGAAATATAAAGATGAAGGCATTTAAATGGACCACAAATGATTCTGACTTGTAAACTGGGGAGGCCTCTTGCATTTGACCTTAAACACCAGAGAAAGAAGGTGAAGGCAGTTTGCTTTCACTGCCAACTAGATAATAGGTTATATCATCCTTCATTCTCCCAGAATTGCTCTTAGAGCCTGGTGTCATCATTAGCATGTAACTGCTAATGATACAAACGAGAACATACATGTAATCAAAGGTGGGCAAGTCTAGAGATTCCTTAAACTGGTTAAAAAAAAAAAAGACTAGGTAAAAAAACAAGACTAAACCAACATGTTACTCAGCTCTGAAGGAGAAACCAGGGATGGTTTCCATTATAGCATCTTAAAAACAGACAAATCTAAAGCTTATAAACAATTTTTTAAAAGGCCACAAGACAATATTACTGGTTCTACAGGGATTTGGGAGCTGTGTATTACTGGTGTGTGGGTACCTTTCCCCATTTATCACTAAAGTGACTGCTTTACAGAGCTATTCTGGTATTCAGCTGCTGCAGTGTTAGAACAACCAGGCCAGCCCATTCAACCTCACTGATCACTTAACTATTCATGGAAATGTCAGCATTAATTTTCTGAAGCCTCATTTAACAGATCACACCAGCACAATGAAACCTTTAGCTTTTGGCAGGTGCTCCCTATGAGCATTATACATGTCACAGACAGTAACATTTCCCTACATATATGTATGCACAAATACATTAAAAATATTTAATACAAAATTGTACATTACATGAAGTAGAACCTTAAAGATTATCTTAAAATGTAAGTACAGAGAAAATGCATGCAGAGAGAGCCTGCTGAAGTACAAAGCCTATGGGATATATAATTTTAAGTTTGCATTTCCTGCAGGATGGTAACATTTCCCACCCAGAGGCAAAATATATTTTCCAAAAATTTGGACACTGCCCATTGCATTAAATTTAAGTGCTCCCTGTGTATATAGACAATAAAAGTAAGCAAAAAAAAAAAAAAAAAATTCCTTTTTAATATATCAAAAATGTTTCCAAGGCAACATTATTAAAATGATTATACCACAGTCCCTAATATAACACCAAGCGCTAATAGGAAGGTACAGTGAGGGCAGAAAGGTTTCATCCAGTCAGTGGTTTAGGTGCTCTTCTTTTCTTCACCAAGTAAATTCACTGCTGCTTTCTTGGCTGTGAGGAGGGAAGAAAACTGTGTCAAGGCAGCTCGCAGTACAGGGTCTGTGCCTACCGCAGTGACTAGACGGCAACTTGGATGGCTCCTGTTCAGACGCGAGCGCGGAGGGCTGCGGCCGGGCGAAGAGCTTCCAGCAGATGGAGAGACCTCTTCGAGCCCAAATCCGGAGTACTCCGGCAAAGTTCTTCACGGTCAGCTGGCCTAGCCCCCTTACAGTAGCAGTGTCATCTAAGCCATCTGCCCCCCCCCCCCAGGGGCACAAGAGGCAGAGATTCCTGACACGTCCAGTGTCTCTCTGTACAATCAAGAAATTCTCGTTTGCGTCTGGGTGCTCACCTGTATGATCTGACTATGTCTCATCTGATGACAACTAGGTCGTCTATCGCAGGGTGCCAAAAAATCAGAGAAAGTCCTCATTCCCACAACCCAGAAATGACGGACTATTTATACCCATTTATATTCTCTTCACTGTGCCGCCATTTCCCCCTATGATGGCAAGAGCTTGCTGTAAGTTGGTGGCCAGATGCTACATTCATCAAGAAAATATTCTTACATCTGTGGGAGACTAAACCTTCCTCTTCCTAATTACCATGTGACTTGGAACGAGCTGTAAGAACTAGTGTGGTGTGTATGATGGGGGGCGGGGGTGTTCTGGAAGCCTCCAGGGTGTCCTGGAGAATCCATAAATGGCACCTGTCTTTGACAGGCCTGAAGTCCAGCGATGCCAGTCCTACCTTGTTCACCAACTGCCTGAGGGCTGTTCTCACTCCACTTAATTAAAGTCGCTGAACAGAGTTAAGAAATTGCAGCCTCTTTCTTAACTAGCCCATTGTAAAAATTTACTTCCTGGAGAATCCAGAAGTTCTGAGAAAAGTCTAGAATGTGTCACCATGTAAGTCCGTCCTAATTTATTTTCATTCTTACACTCCTGTTTAGGAATGGATCCTATCAAAGTAAAACTGGATTTTAGAGTATTGAGATGGAAGAGAACCAAGGGACTAAGAAATGTGAGTGAACTAGACAGAAGTGACGTCACCGGAGGTTGCTGGTTAGGCTGAGGGGAGGAACAGAAAGGAAATCTCTTGAAACTGGCAATCCCCAAGTGGGAGGACATGAAGGCTACAGGTCAGAAAACACTTAAAATTGTAGGAAACTGAATGCAAGTAGACCAGAGCGGTGCGCCCAGGAGTCCAGTGGAGCGCAAGGTGTGTGAGGGAGAACAGCGAGAACATAGCTGTGGGGCTGGAGAGCTGTGCTGGGGATCTCACTTGCCCCATGGTCAGGTCAATTCTCATCTCTCACTTTCTAATTACTATAGAGCTCTCAAAACAGTAATTCTATGTTCCTTGCCACTTTTCTCCAACTTCTAAAACCCTCCCGGTGCCCTCTGGAACTTAAGACCCAATGAATCATCAGCAAAATCCCCTCTATCACTATCCATCTCTCTGAATGTTTCTTTTACCTTCTTACTTTTACAGAAATCTGGCTGTCCCCTGAGGACACTGCTTTTCTCAAGTGGCAGCTGGTTTGTTGTTGTTGTTGTTTTTTAATACAATTTAAATTAACATACAGTGTATTGCTCGTTTCAGAGGTAGAATTTAGAGATTGATCAGTTGCCTACAACACCCAGTGCTCATTTCATCAAGTGTCCTCCTAATAATGCCCATAACCCAGTTACCCCACCCGTGGTAGTGGCTGTTTTTTTTTTTCTTTCTTCCTTGACCCTGGTACAAGTGGTTCTGGAGGATTTGGTAAGCAGTCCCTGTTCTTCATCACCATGTTCAGAATCTCATGCCATCAGATCGTATCTGCCACCAGCCTTTCTTCCCCAGTCACCTCTGACCCTTGGGCTATGCCACCTCATTTCTTGAAGATTTTAGCTCCAAAGTTAGTATCACTCTCTCACACTCCTATTTTAATTATTGGTGATTTCTGTATTCTTCCAATATCCTGGCCTCTCGGCTCCCCCCTCCAATAACCTTTACATTCCATCCTAGGGACCCCAGCCTCTCTACCTACCCCAGCCACTCCTTCCATGATCCTTCTCACTACCAGGAACCACAGTCCCTCTTCAATGTCAGTGTCAAGCATCCCACTGTCCACCACCACCTCCTACCTTTGCAGCTCACGCCCTCCAGTATCCTGATTCAGAGTTCTCCCCCACCACCTGCTTTTATAGCGCACTGATCCTACCACCTCTCCTCCACTGTTCCTCACTCCCTCCCCTCGCCGGCCTGTTTAAGTCCAGCTGTCAGCCACTACCCACTCCCTAGTCCCACTCTCACTTCCCAGCTCTCGACACGGCGCTCCGCGCGCTCTGCAGCCACGCCTGTGCCGCTGAATGGGGCTGAGGGAACACCTAGATGAACCGGCCTCACTTCTAAGTTCCTGAACACAAATCCACAGTGAGCCGCTCATACTCCTGGCAGCCATGTGACCCGGCCCGGCCTGGCCCCTCTCCCACCGCCCCGGCCGGTCTGCTCACGCGTGACGTGTCTCTGGCAGCTTTCACACTCCCGTGGCAGGGGTGAGTGGCTGCAAGACAGAGCTGGGGGCCCACAGAAACGAACAGCTGTTACCTGACCCCAGTCCTAGGCCATGATTTCATACCATCTCCTCTTTCTGTCCCCTCCTTCCCCATCCTCTCTCCGCTGACCTTTCTTGCTACTTTACTGAGAAATGTGGAGCCATCAGGGAGTGACTTCTGTAAGCTCCCACCATCACATAAACTCACCTACCAGCATCTCTACTCGTGTTAGGAACCCTTGTGCCCCTGGGAAGGCAAACTAGTGCAGCCATCTGGAGAGCCGTATGGAGGTTCCTCAAAAAGTTAACAATAGAGTGATCCAGCAATTGCACTACTAGGATCCAAAAACACAGATTTGAAGGGGTACGTGCACCCCGATGTTTACAGCAGCACTGTCCACAACAGCCAAACTGTGGAGAGAGCCCAAATGTCCATCAACAGATGAATGGACGAAGATGTGTGTGTGTATATACACAATGGAATATTACTCAGCTATCAAAAAGAATGCAATCTTGCCATTTGCAATCACATGGATGGAGCTGGAATGTATTATGCTAAGTGAAATAAGTCAGAGAAAGACAAACACCATATGATCTCACTCATATGTGGAATTTAAGAAAGAAAACAGATGAACATATGGGAAGGGGGAAAGGAAAAAAGGGAGAGAGGGAAACAAACCATAAGAGATTCTTAAGGACAGAGAACAAACTGAGGGTTGCTGGAGGAAGGTGGGTGGGGGTGGGTGTTTGTTGTGACGAGCACTGGGTGTTGTATGTAAGCGATGAATCACTGAATACTACCCAGAAACCAATACTGCACTGTATGTTAACTATGTTAACTAACTAAAATTTATCTAAAAAAATAAACCATAAACTCTTGTGCCCCTGTGACCAATCCTGTTTGGACTCTAGATCCTAGCTCCTCTGGTCTAATCAAGGACAGAGCTCCAGTAGTTCTCCCCTCATTCATATCAGTTTTTTGCTCTCTACTGGATCATTCCCCCAATTTTCAAACATATGTTGTTCCTTCTACTTTACGAAGAAGAAGAAGAAAAATACACCCTCAGGACCCCAGCTCCTCCTCCCAGTTGCAGCCCCATTCTTCTCCTTTTTCAGGAAATTTCCCAAAAGCCTTACCTATCTTCTCTCAGCATTGCCTCCCATCTCTCACATCCTTCCGATCAGGATTTCAGTCCCACCACTCCACAAGCTGTTTAGTCAAGAGCACTAGTGCCTTCCTCACTGCCAAGTGTGATGGCCAGTTTTCCGTCGTTACTTCACTTGACCTGTCTGCAGCATGTGACACTATGGACCACTCCCCACCCCCCCCTTTGAAACACTTTCTTCACTTGGCCCCGAAGACACCAGTCACATGGCTTTCTTGCTACCACAACTGGCCACTCCTTAGTCGGCCTTGTCCGTTGCTCCTCATCTCCCCCATCTGCGAGACCCCCTGGCTCAGTCTTGGACCTCATCTTTTCTAACTATATTCACTCCCTTTGTGATCTCATCTGGTTTCGTATCCAGAACTGAATTCCTTGTTTTCCCCTCTAAGCCTGTTACGTCTAGGGTCCCCCAGCTCAACAGCAATTCTATCCTTCCATCTCCTCTGGCTGAAAAGCTTGGCTTCGTGCATGACTCGTCTCTCCTACTCCACGCCTGATCCCTAAGCAAATCCTCTCGGTTCTACCTTCAGAATATATCAAGACTCCAATGACTTCCTGCCTCCTACTGCTACACCTACGACCCAAGCCAGGTGGTCCTCTCCAGCCAGATCACTGCAAGCACCTTATGACTGGTCTCCTGATTTCCTCCCTGTCCCCCTTCAGTCTATTCTTAATACAGGGGCCAGAGTGATCCTGTTAAAGCACAGGATGGATCATGTTGCTCCTCGGCTCAAAGTTCTCCAACAGCACCCCATCTCACAGAGTTAAAGCCAAAGCCTCTACACAAGCCTATAAGGCCTTCCATGATCTGTCTTCTTCCAGCCTCCGCTCCCCAACCTCTCTGACGTTATCTCCTTCTTCTCTTGCCTGGTTCACTCCCTTCTAACCGTACTGCTCCCGCATGCAGTTTTCTCTAGCTGGAGCATCCTTCCCCATGATTTCTTTCAAGTCTCATCCAGTACGGCCTTCTTGGTGAGGATTCCCTAAATCATTCTGTTTAAAATTAGTAACTTCCCTTCAGCCCCCGGAACTCCCTATCTACCTATCTGCTTTATTTTTCTCTATATCCTCTGCTAACTATATCATATAACTTTAAAATTTTACTATATCTCCCAATAAGAGTGTAAGCTTCATGAGTTCAAGCGGTATGGTCTGTTTGGTTCACTGGCTCATCCTCAGTGCTGTGAACATGCTTGGCACATATTAAGCACCTCAATACATAAATGCTGAATAAATGAATCAGGGGAATGGAAAGGGCATGCTCTTGACCTATAACAGAAGCATATTAAACAGTTCAACCTGAAATGTATTAAAGAGATTATACTTGTATATAAATACAGATGATTCTCTAAAATCTCTGCCCAGCACAGGAAAGTCATTTTTCCTAATATGCTGACCAAATAGTGCCTTAAATGTAGCATGGTGGAAGAATCTGGGGAAAAGTAAAGGGCAACATGCAAAGTGTTGGTCAAGAGATTGCAGAGCGGCCTTGGCATTTAGCTGAGGAAAGCTAACAGGAGAGGAGGAGAAGCAGCTTGTTATTTGGGCCCAGGACCCCCCAACTCCTCCCACCTGCTGAACGCAGCTTCCCCCGAGTCTTACCTTCTTTAGTGATGGTATCTACAGTCTCTTTGGCTTTGTCCTTCAAGTCATTCACCATAGTGTCCACCTGGGACTCATGCTTCAGGAAGACAGGTTGGATGATGCGCTTGTACAGCAGTTCGGCCCCGTTAGAAGGGCTGGGGGCCATGCACCACAACAGGAAGCCGCACTGCACAGAAAGAGAGCCTGCATGGTGACCATGGTAACGGCACAGGCAGCAGGCATCCTGACAACACAGGCCGCATGGTGACCATGGTAACGGGACAGGCAGCAGGCATCCTGACAACACAGGCCGCGTGGTAACCACGGAAACGGCACAGGCAGCAGGCATCCTGACAACACAGGCCGCATGGTAACCACGGAAACGGCACAGGCAGCCGGCATCCTGACAACACACACTGCCACCACTGCTCTGGGATGGCACTGCCTCGGCCATGTTCTCCAACGGCATTTCCAGTATTTTCTGTAGGCTACAAGTGCACTTTTCTTAGATGGGAAAAACACCCGACAGATGACCTAGTAAGGAAAAGCTGAGACTGAGAAAAGAAAGGCAAAACACACCAAGTCCAACAGCTTAACTTCTTTCCTAACTTGAATTACTTTTTAGTTTATAGCTGCAAGAAGTTTTATTAATCATAGCTCTTAAAAATCAACTGAAGAAACATAGCATTTACCTGCATGTGTAAAGAAAGCTGTCTGGATAAGCCTCGTTCTCACTGGCTTACCCCAGTAGGTCTGTCCCATTTTTTCATCCGTTATGGACAAAATACCCTGGCCATGTTTTGAATTCTTTCCTTAGCAGAATCTCAGTTTTTGGTAGTTTTTGCCTTCCAGGAATCTTTACAGTCAGCTCTTCATCATCTTCCCCTTTGAATGAAGATATTATTCCTAACTCTTTCTTTTGCCATTGGAATAAAATAAAATAATATCATTCCTAACTCTACTTTGCCATCAGAATGAAAAATGGACAAGAATTATGCCCTAAAAATTTAAAAAACAAGAACTGTCACACTATATGTCCAAAAAAGTTTTACTGTTTTTTCAAATGACAACAACTCAGCACTTTAAGTTGTCCCAGGAGTTTATTCTTATCTAAGATACTGAGCAAGAAGGGGGATCTGCACGGAAACATGCTCATTTCCCTAGAAAGTTAAACAAACAACCTACTGGGTTCTCTCAGTTTAAAAGATTCTAACTCTTGTCTTCCACACAGCCAAAAAATAGAAGTCACTTCTCGAGATTCCCACTCTGTGCATTTTACAGCTTCTTAAAGAAAAAAATCTCCTACTTCTTATGCTATAAATTAAACTCTACACCCTTAGTCTCTGTTATTCCAATCCAAAGAATATATTCAAGTAATCAAGAAGCTACAATGCTTTTCTAAGATAGTCTTTTAAGTTTGCTCTAGAGATAAAAAGCTGTTAAGGGGCTAATACTAATAACGGAGAGCTTGAGCTTAAAATGCACACATTTGTGCCCTAAAGCTCACTCCATCAGCACCATGTTGGCTCTGAGGAGTTTGTTTTGCATTTTGGGCTTCTACCACACTCAGAATACAAAACATGTTCTCAACAGATGACTCTCTCTAGATTATCTGAACTACAGAACTCTGGAAAAGTAGTATTCATAAATTAGAATTTGTTACAGACACAGGAGATCAGGGGGCAAGCTTTCAAAAGACAGGGGCTCATCAGACTGGGTTAAAAACAAATTACAGTATAGCTATATGCTTCTTATAAGAAACACACCTAAGCCAAAGCCAACTAGGAACACTGAAAATAAAAGAGTGTAAGGAGATGTTTCAGACAAATACCAATTCTCAAAACAGCTCATTTAGTAATATTAACAGTACATAAACATTATTTAAGGCAAAATAAGTAAACCGTGTTAAAGAAGAAAAACAATTTGCCAAGAAGATTCACACAAACCTACATATCTTTGAAAATATAAATTATATATAGCTTTGTATATATATGTGCAATTACAGAATTATCTATATAATTTTTGTTTTTATAATTTTATAATTAATTATAGATAGCTTCCAAATATAGCTTTGAATTATGTAAATTAAAAAGTCAGAATTATATAAATGGAGAAAATCCACAATCATAATTTTTAACACTTCCACCAGAAATTGATATCTGAAACAAACCAGAAACTAATAAGAACAAGGAACACAAAATTAAAAATCTTGATCTAAAAATATACAGATCTCTCCACCCAACAAATTGATTTTTTAATTTATTTAACAGAGAGAGCACAAGTAGGCAGAGTGGCAGGCAGAGAGAGAAGGAGAAGCAGGCTCCCCGCTGAGCAGGGAGCCCGATGCAGACTCGATCCCAGGACCCTGGGATCATGACCTGAACCGAAGGCAGATCCTTAACCGACTGAGCCACCCAGGCGTCCAACAAAATTGATTTTAAGACAATTATATACTACAGATATAGAGATTAAAAGAATAAGCTCAGAGAAACTGGGTTCTAACCCTGGTTCTGCCACTTACTAGTGAGGCAAACCTTGTGTGAGTTACTTAATTGCTTAAGTCTGTACAGACTTTATAATATCCACAGCTCATTTATTGAGCGTAACAGCAGGAAAACAGAATGCTCAGAGTGAGAAAAGCAGTGAAGGGAAAGCATGGCAGTAGGAAGGGCAAGAGCAAACATTCAGACGAGCCACCTCCTAGTCTCACTACACACATCTGTTGCAACCAACCCAAGCTCCGCCGAGCCCTCTCACATACATAATGGCAGAGTGACACCTTCTGCTACGGGTCCAAGCCCTTAAATGGAGCCAATTCCCTGAAATACCCTCAGCACCTCACAGTTTGTGCGGGCCGGTCCATGTTTCCTGTTAGTTTTCCCAGCAACTCTGCGCTAGCACCTGCTGGGCTTGGCCGGCTATCCTACTGAATTATAAGAAGATGTTGCCAGAGAAACCTTGATTTTCTTAACTACACACTCGTAGTAACCCAAAATGCAGAATGGAGCGACTGCATCTTTCACTGGCTTTCGCTTCCACTGCCTCTGCTTAGAGCCAGGTTAATTACCGGCAGACCCTGCAGACCATCTCTCTCATTAACGTTTGCCTCTGGAAGACTTCTGGTTATTATTTATTTATTTACTTTTTAAAAGATTTATTTATTTGAGAGAGAGAATGTGTGTACACAGGGGAGGAGCAGAGGCAAAGACTGAGGAAGAGAATCCCAAGCAGACTCTCTCTGCTGAGCTCGGAGGCCCATGAGGGAGGGGGGGCTCAATCTCACAAGCCCAAAATCCTGACCTGAGCCGAAACCACGTCGGATGCTTAACCAACTGAGCCACCCAGGCGCCCCAAGATTTCTGGTTCTTAATATCCAAACACACAATGTTTTCCATTGGCTGCTTATATAGGTAACGCTAATACATACACACCCCAAACTCAATACAACAGTTTAAACAAAATGATGTGCAGGAAAAAGGAAAAACTACATCCCTGACATTGAATTAGAATTCCATGTGGACATTTTAAAGAGTATGCAGAGTATTCAAGGAGATGGGCCATGTACGACTGCATACGAAGCAATAATTTCTTACCAACTCTGTTAACTGGAGAGCTAGAAGTGGTGCATATTTGTTACTTATATAGGGGTATTTTGCTGAGTTTTACTAATATTTGGGAAACCGGTATGGAGTTTTAGATTTATACATCTTAATTTTTACCATTTAAAAGTGTAGGAAATAGTCTCCTGCCTGGTATTCCTATGTAAAATATCTAATTTTCAGGAATGGATTACTGATGTAGAGATAGATGCCCGTATTACAAGCATGAGCATCAAGGTGAAGTGGAAATGACTCACTGGATTAGGCATCAGTTGGTATCTACTTTATTTTATGACTTGAGGTAAAGTCATAAACAACCTCCCTAAGAGTCAGTTTTCTCTTCCATAGAATTTTAGGCAAGTCATAAATTAATGTCCTTGAAGAAAGTACACCAGATAGCAGTAGTATTACCAAGTCCTACAGTCCTCACTGTTGTTGAAAATCTCTGAAGTATTATCTGCCCATGTAGACATCAACCCCTCAGCAATCCAGAAAAGCTAATTCATTCATCTTTTCTGGATGAATGAAGGCAAGACTACCAGACAGAACCAGAGCTAAGTGTCTACATTTTTGTACCTCTCCAATGTGATTAGGCTACACTCTGGTCTGCTCATTTCTTCCCAGTATCCTCTAGCTACTGTCTTGGGACAGTAAAATAATTACTGCTCTCTATCTACATCGTTAGCATTTCCCAGTTTTCAAATGAAATAGCTTTCTTGTATTAAAAAATAAATTACTGTTCAACTCTCACGGTGATATTCAGCCACCAGCTTTTATAACTCCCTTTTCTTAATCTACATAACTGTTCTAGAGCCCAGGAGTACCCTGAACTACACATATGCAACCATCCTTCTATTATTATTTTTAAAGATTTTACTAATTTATTTATGTTTTGTTTATCTATTTATTTGAGAGAGACAGAGAGAGGAGCAGAGGGAGAGGGACAAGCAGACTCCCTACTGAGCGCGGAGCTTGACGCGGCTCTCGATCCCATGACCCTGAGATCATGACCTGAGCTGAAATCAAGAGTCAGACGCTTAGCTGACTTGAGCCACCCAGGCACCGCTCCCCCCACCATCCTTTTAATCAAGCTGCCCTCAAAGTGCCAACTGACGATGCTCCCATGAGCAAACACAAGCCCACCCTTACCTGCAGTTCAGACAAAGAGCCTGTGCTATTTTAACTGATTCTTGGCACGATGAGCACTAACATACTAACTCCTTAAATTACAGATTACAGCAGGCCAGATAATTCTGTCTGTGGTTCTAATGCTGTCACCGTCCAGTTTTCTCCTGGAAGAGGTATTTCCAAGGTAGGGATATGTTTTATATACAGTTTGGGACCAGCCTGGGCAGAACTGAGTTAATGTCAAAAAACAAAAAACCCCCACACTCAGCACTGACCTGCTGATACGCTACCATCACCCGATCAGAAACAAAAGCCATAGGAAGCTTTCACAATGGAACCCCAGGAATAGTGACAGGCTAAAGTTAAAGCAGGCTGCTCAGCATGCATCAATAAAAGTTAAAAAAAACAAGTGGAAGGGAAGATTTCCCTGTTCTTTTTGCCTTCCACAAAGTTAAGAGATGGGCGCCTGGGTGGCTCAGTTGGTTAAGCGACTGCCTTCGGCTCAGGTCATGATCCTGGAGTCTCCGGATCGAGTCCCGCATCGGGCTCCCTGCTCAGCAGGGAGTCTGCTTCTCCCTCTGACCCTCCCCCCTCTCATGTGCTCTCTCTCGCTCTCTCAAATAAATAAATAAAATCTTTAAAAAAAAAAAAAACAAAGTTAAGAGAAATGTTCTGCTGTCCATCATGGGTGAAGCAGTAGAGGTGACTGTTGGGACAGTTGGGTTAGGACTTAAACTGGCTGGAGTTTATTCAACCTCATTTAAGAAAATGATCTAAATGAGCATAAAGAGGAGGCGCAAAGCTATTCACTGCAGCATTTGTTAAAACTGCAAGATAAATATCCTAAATGTCCATCAATTGGGAAATTAGTACATTACCACCTATGATGGATTAGACCATTTGTCAGAATATTGAATAACATGAGAAAATACTCCTAGTATTAAGTTAATTAAAAAAGTGAAATATAGAATTGTGTATAATATGTGGTCTCAACCATACATACATGGTTAAAACAATAATATATACTTGGTTCTGTGTGTCTTTGCATGTGGACTGATATGTTCCCACATTAAAAAAATTTAGAAAGACTAAGATGTTAATGATGGTAGGACTTTTCCTCCCTATATAAAACATGCCCCAACACACACACATGCACATGCACGCGCACACACACACACGCACACATACACACACAAATGAATGTAAACAGTAAGACAGCAGGGACTTATTTTGTTCACCAAAATATCCTTCTGACCTAGAACAGATTCTAGCACATAGAGGTTCTAAATAAATATCTTCTGAATAAAGAAATGAACATAGACTACCTTCATTATCAGAGGGGGAAAAAAAGGCTTTTACATTTATTTTTAAAAACCTCCTGCTTAAAGACCGACCTCAGAGCAAAGCTCACAATCCACTATTTCTAGCCAAATAGATTGTATATTATCTTGCCAACTAATCTTTGATGCCTAATCACTGGTTCCTCTTATTTTCCTCCAATCTTGGGCTGTTTTAAAGATTATTTTATTTTATTTTTATTTATTTATCTGAGAGAGAGAGAGCACGAGCAGGGGAAGGGGCAGAGGGATAAGCAGACCCTGATGAGCTTGGAGCCCAATGGGAGGATCGATCTCAGAACCCTGAGATCATGACCTGAGCCGAAGTCAGATGCTAAACCGGCTGAGCCATCCAGGCACCTCCAATCTTAGGCTGCTTTATAAAAAATACCAATATCAATTCTGCAAAAGATAAATATTAGACGTGTCCTTACTTAGATCTCTTTTCTCACTCTATACATCACCATGTGATTGCAGCAATGGAATATGGTCTGTGCTAGTCTTTAAAAGGGGATATTTTCAGGGTGCCTGGGTGGCTCAGTTGGTTAAGTGTCTGCCTTCAGCTCAGGTCATGATCTCCGGGTCCTGGGATCGAGCCCCACATCAGGCTCCCTGCTCAGTGGGGAGTCTGCTTCTCCCTCTCCCTCTGCCCACTCCTCTGGCTCGTGTGCTCTCTCTCAAATAAATAAATAAAATCTTTAAATTAAAAAAAGGGGGGATGTTTTCCTACCCACTCTGCAAGTCAGAGGCTTTTTCTGTCTGTTCTCTGAAGCCACTCAGAATATTCACTACTGTAGGAAGAAAGCGTTTTGATTGACAGGATAATCAATTTTTAATCATCTCAAGTATATTATCTATTTGGAACATGCAGTAAATTCTCTCATTCTCACTGATGACTACTAATGGATGCACATTTATTTTAATACTAGGGAAGAAGATTTTGCTGCAAAGCCTTTTTTGTAATGTAGTTCAAAACCAAATATAAATGATTTAGTAGTTATCTCTTATTTGGGATCCTCTCTTTACCTTGTGTGACCTCCATTAGCAGAGGTGACCAGAGGCCGGCTGGAGTCAGGCTTGCTCATGTTTTGGAAGTCTGAGGTCAGCTCCTGGTGTGAGTGGTTCTGCTGACAGGATACTGTTCATTGCAGCAAGCAGGTGGACCCAAGGCAAAAGCCAAGTTTCTTTCCTTAGAGACTGCACTGTGATGTCACTACCATTAGATGGATCTTATGAAGGACTTCAAAATTGTTTGTAGTTTAAAATATGTGATATCCAAGTAAGATCATAAAAATATCTCTAGAAATGCCGAATGTCTTTGAATAACAAAAACACACAGAAAATCTAGCAGTCTTTGAAATCTTAAATCTTACCACAGAATTTTAAAAAAATGTATCTTGAAAGGAAAATTCTTCAGCCATCTTACAAGGCATTCTATGGTCATATCATTCAAAATTAAGAAATTATAGGGCACCTGGGTGGCTCAGTCGGTTAAGCATCTGCCTTCGGCTCAGGTCACGATTCCGGGGTCCTGGGTTCAAGTCCCATCAGGTTCCCTGCTTAGGGGGCAGTCTGCTTCTCGCTCTCCTAATAGTTTATTTTTTGCTTTTGTTTCCCTTGCTTGAGGAGATATATCTAGAAATATGTGGCTAAGTTCAATGTCAAAGAAACACTACCTCTATTTTCTTTTAGGAGTTTTATGGTTTCAGGTCTCACATTTAGGTCTTTAACCCATTTTGAGTTTATTTTTGTATATGGTGTAAGAAAGTGGTCCAGTTTCATTCTTTTGATGTGGCTGTCCAGTTTTCCCAGAATCATTTATGGAAGAGACTATCTTTTCTCCATTTTATAGTCTCGCCTCCTTTGTCATAGGTTAATCAATCATATAAGCATGGGTTTATTTCTGGGGACTCTATTCTGTTCCTTTGATCTGTATGTCTATTTTTGCGCCAGTGCCCTATTGTTTTGATTACTACACTTTTGTAGTAGCTCTGGAATCTGGGCTTGTGAAGCCTCCAGCTCTGTTTTTCTTTTTCAAAACTACCTTGGCTATTCCGGGTCTTTTGTGATGCCATACAAATTTTAGGATTATTTATTCTAGTTCTATGTAAAATGCTATTGGTATTTTGATAGGGAATGCACTGAATCTGTACATTACTTGGAAATATATGTATATGTATATATATATTTTTGCAATCTTTCCTTCCAGTTTTCAAGTTTGTTCCATTCTGTTATTTATGCCATACCGTGTCTTCTTTATTTCAACTCTTTTTCATATCTCATATTTTTCCTTGGCTCTTTCCTGCGTTTTCTGGTTCCTATTTCATATTGCTATACTTCTCCTGCTAGCAGTCTATCTTAGAAGTCTTGGTTAGTCAGTTCTAATATTTCTACGGCTGACAGAATTTTGTAATTGATTGCATTGTCTTTCTTTTGAAATGGTTGTACTTTCCAAATATCTTGTTATTTTGGCCTGTAAGCTCGTTTTCCGCTGGGAGTATCAGCTGCCCTGTTAGGCCCTGGGATGGAGGAAAACCACACGCCAATGCATGCTGGTCCCAGTAAGCTGTGGGTAGGAAGCCCCGGACGGCAAAGGAACCACAGTTCATCACTCTTCTCCCACTAAACAGCCCCGCAGGCCAAGGGAGCACCCTTTGCTCCCCGAGAAGCATTAGAAGGAGATGCTCATAAGCTGTACCGCACAGCTCAAGGGGGCAGAGCAGGAGTGGACGGGGAGGAACCACCCTGGCTCCTGAGTTCCACTCATTTTCCTCAGCGCCTCAACAAGGACAGGACTTCTATGCCCAAACCTCCGTTTTAGAAAAAAAGTACAGGAGAATGTTTTCTAACTTGGAGGTATAGAAGCAGGACAAAATGTAAAAGTGACAAAGAAAAAGATTTGATGAGAGCATTTAAGGTTTCCAATGAAACTTTACATACACCCTATCTCTTAGATGTTAACTTTCTCATTCAGAATCGATACGGGTCCCAGTAGGAATGAGTTTCAACTTCCTAATCCTTTTCCTCACATGCTGGTTACCAAGCTTGGTTCTCTACCAAACACAAGGTGTGGCAGGGCAGCTCCCTGACCAAGGCACCTGCCAATGTTCTCAAAATGACTTCCTCAGAGCGCCCCTTTCACATCTTTCTCCAAACCTATGTAAGAAATGAGTACTTTTTTCTTCTAGAAATAATGACTCCTGCACACCAGTGTGAATACTCAGTGACCTGCCAAAATGTGCAGTGCTTCTGCGCCGAGCACAGCCAGCTCCGCTTGAAGACAGGGTCTTGGCAAACACCGGCAATGCCTATGCTACGTCACCGAATTTCCATCTTTTATTATCAAGCACACCTTGAATACATACTTGCTTTGGCTGTTTCCAAGACAGTATACAAAGTAAGTGAGCTGTGCCGAACTCAGTGTTCCTGTTTCTAAGGGGAGGAAGAGCCACAGATGTTCAACGTTCAAGCCTTTGTTCCTATGCCTCTATAGAGGTCCTGAGATGGAGTTCATTTTAGTGGTAGGGCACAAAGCAAATCCACAGATGGAAGGAAACAGAGCAGTTCAGGAAAAGCCAACATACCTTCAGCATGTAGTAGAAGGGGACCCATGACAGGAAGAGGTCAGAGAAGAATTCAGCAATGCTGAACACACCGTACACTACCCAGTAGGTCAGCCACTGGGTATCATCTTCTTTGTTGGGACTCTCTATGGCTTTGATTCTGAAAGGCAATAAAAAGCACATAGATCATGTAGGGAGACCTCCATGAAACACTTTCCAACAGTAGACTTTGACAGCCCGCCCTCCAACCCCAAGCAGGAAACTCAGGCAAATGCATGCACCATGTCACTGAGATAAGAATACAACATAAGGATAGGAAGCAGTGTGGGAATAATAAGACAAGCCATTGGTTACCAATCTTCTGGTCACCAGAGAAACCTGCACTAGCTTTCCCCCGGATTTCCACCCTGCCTGTGCCTCAACCCAGGCACCAGGAGATACCACCAATGACTGGGAACCCCCAAGTGGCGTCCTGACACCAGAGATACATCAAGAATTCTCTCATGGTGGGGCGCCTGGCTGGCTCGGTCGGTGGAGTGTGCGACTCTTGATCTTGGGGTTGTGAGTCTGAGCCCCATGTTGGGTGTAGAGATTACTTAAAAATAAAATCTTAAAAAAAAAAAAGAATTCTCTCATGGTAACTTAGTTCTATGTGCTTTTAATAACTGAGGTATATTATGGGTAAACAGAAACTTCTGTAAAGGAATTTCAGGAACACAGTTCAGATACTGCCTGAAGTCTATAACGTACTTCATGACAAACAAGTGAAAGCAAACACTATGGTGTCCATTTGGTTCCGACTGTCATTATGTGATCCTCGGGCTGTGGTCTCTCCTCCCCTCATCTTAATAATGCGACTTTCTCAGTATCAACTACTGCTTAAACAAATTTCATTCTGCAAATGAATGGAAATAAATTTAAAATCATCTTTTACTTCTGAATCACAGAAATCTCTTCCAGGCCTGGGAATCTCTTCATTCTAAACCTGAACTCCATAATTTTTTTATCCTATCCTGACATATGTCTGGATACTTATCATAACTGATTTGAACTAAAATAGTAAACCAGAAGTATGAATCTTGTTAGCCTATGAGATGGGTTAACTATTGAAAATACTTGGTAAAATGGGTTCCCGAAAGAGACCGTTAGGGCTGCTGAATCATGCTGAGTCATTCACTAAGAAAGCCTCTGAACTGGGAGAAGCAGCTGTGGGTATTATATTTGTTTGTGTGCATGACCGTTTTAAGGAAACAACTAAAGGGGGAAAGCTACAGCTGACTGAGATGAGCGCTGATGGCGTGAGGGAGAGACAGGGAGAAGTGATGAAGCGAACGCTACTCTGAAAGTCAAGAGTAGGCAAAAGTGTTTCAGTTTACACAAAAGAGTCACAAAATGAATTTAAGAGAGCTGCCTGTAAAATAATGGCTTGTAACATGTGGACTATGTCTGTCTGTGTTTTAGCTTTTCCTCAGATAAAAGCTGGCAAATGTAATGGAGGACCAAAGGAAAAGTGCAGGCAAGCACATGAGCCCAAGAACTAACAACGGTATCCCCTTTACAGGTAAGGTCATTTTCCTCCCAATTTAAGTGGATCTTTTAAGTTATCATTTTGATAAAGATTTGTTTCTTATACATCACTCCTGAGCAGAGGGGATGCAGAGTTATAATTCACTTCTGGTCTCAGTTTGAGGAACAAAAGCAATTCAACACTAAATAAACAAACATGATTCAGTCAACAAACATGCCCACACATAAACATAAACTGAAATACACATTCCATGGAAACATTCTGATATTTTCAATTCCATTCTGTGTCATTATTTTTAAGAGGTTAGTCAAGATCTACAGATTCAAAACCAGAAAAGCCACCCAAACAGTTCAAGTTCAGTGCTTCAAGGAATAAAAAAAAAATGGTTAGTCCTCTAACTTATGAACACTATGGATTCAAAAGCTTCTGTGTTAATACTTGGAACACTATGTATTAACACTGAAAAGTAGGAAAAAAGAGCTCAAAACTGAACACACAGGTTGACCATGACTTAGTAGAAAACCAAGGCACATCAAAGAAGACAGGACCACAAAGTCTTATTAAGCTAAAGAGATTTTTTTAAAAAGATTTTATTTATTTGAGACAGAGAGAGGGAGAAAGAGAGAGCACGCATGAGTGGGAGGGGCAGAGGGAGAGGGAGAAGCAGGCTCCCTGCTGAGCAGGGAGCCCTATCTATCGATCTATCAGTGGATTGGGGCTTGACCCCAGGACCATGAGATCATGACCTGAGCAGAAGGTAGATGCTTAACTGACTGAGCCACCCAGGCGCCCTTAAGCTGAAGAGATTTTTAATAGAATTTCTCATATGACTGAAGAATTTAATTATTGTTTTAATTTAAAATAGCCAAGGTTCGTTTCTAAAAATGTCTACATGTCATAACATCATCAATTAGTCACAACAAGTAGAACCTGAGACTCAAAAAGATGAAGTGCCCCAGTCTAGTTATGGGGAGAGAAGAGCTTAAAATTGCCATTTCCTGGTGACACCTGGGTGGCTCAGTTGGTTAAGTGTCTGCCTTCAGCTCAGGTCATGATCCCAGGGTCCTGGGATTGAGCCCCGCATCGGGCTCCCTGCTCAGCGGGGAATCTGCTTCTCCCTCTCCCTCTGCTGCTCTGTTAGTGCTCTGTCTCTCTCTCTCAAATAAATAAATAAAGTCTTTTAAAAAAAACAACAACAACACAACTGCCATTTCCTGAATGCTATTTACTTATATACTTCCTTGTCCAAGTGAGTGGACACAGGTGATTACTCAGCAATACACTCTCCTACCTCATACATATACTAAACCACATTTCAACTCAGTATATCAGAATGAGGATGTAGCAACTTCTCAGGCAACACAGGGACTCAAGAAATCTTAAGCAGTGCTCCGTGCCTTTAGGTCATTTCCATTTTGGTCAACATGGCACAGCTAAAGACTGGGAGAGGTAGGAACCTAATAATTTTTTTCCCCAACATCATTTATTGACCAGACTGTCTTTTCCCCACTTCATATTCTTGCCTCCTTTGTTGTAGATGAATTGACCATATAAGCATGAGTTTATTTCTAGGCTTTCTATTCCGTTCCATTGATCTATGTGTCTGTTTCTCACCAGTACCACACTGTTTTACTACAGCTTTGTAACAGATCTGAAATCTGGGATGGTGCTACCTGCAGCTTTGTTCTTTCTCGAGACTGCTTTTGCTAATTCAGGGTCTTTTGTGATTCCATATAAATGTTAGGATTATTTGTTCTAGTCCTGTGAAAAGTGCTATTGGTATTTTAATAGAGATTATACTGAATCTGTAGATTGCTTTCAGCAGTATGGACATTTGAACAATATATTAGTTCTTCCAATCCATGAGTGTGGTACATCTTTCCATTTGTGTCCTCTTCAGTTTCTTTCATCAGTGCCTCATAGTTTTCAGAGTACAGGTTTTTCACATCCTTGGTTAAATTTTACCTAATAATTATTTAACTTCATAATAGCCCTGTGAAATAGGTATCGTTACTTTCATTTTTGAGGGAAAGACTGAGGCTCAGGGAAGAAAAATAACATGTGCAGGGCTTGTAGCTACAAGTAGCAGAGATTGGGGGTGTCTGGCTGGCTCAGTGGGAGAGCAAGCAACTCTTGATCTCAGGGTCATGAGTTCAAGCCCCATGCTGGGTGGAGAGCTTAAGAAAGAAAAAAGGAAGGGAAAGGGAAAGGAAGAAGAAAGAAAAAAGAAAAGGAACAAATAGCAGAGATTGGATTTACACCCAAAATTAACTCCGACAAAGCCTGTGCCTATTTCACACTATTCCAGGCTGTTTTCCTAGTTAGAACAACTCACCACCAGGCTGTATAACACTTAGCAAAATGTCTGGTACCAAGTAGGCATTTAATAAATATTTATTGCATTAATATAAATACAAAAAAGAGTTCGTGGTCTTCCTTTTGGAAGGGACCACAATGACCTAGTCTTATGCTGAAGAAAACCAAGGCTCAGAAAGGGTAGAGTGGGTCAGAGAAGACAAATAGGAGGAAACGTCAGTCTCAAGGTCCAGATCCTTGGAGAACCCTTCCACCCTCCATCCTGCTTACTCGGGCGGAAGGCAGGCAGAGGTGGGAAGGGCAGGGAGGGCAATTAGAAGTGAACACAACAGTGTACCAAGCTGGTGCCCTAGTCCACTGTTTCTCAAACTTAGATGATGATCCACCTCCACCTAGAGAACTAATTAAACATATACATGCCTGGGTCCTTTTCATACCTAGTGTTCAGGCTCTGGCAGGTAGGGCACAGGTATAGACTTGAAGAAAGTTGGGGAGGTGATCCTAAGGCTGAGCCAAGTTTCAGAACCTCCAGCTCACAGTTCAGTCTCAGCACCACCTCCCCGTCCTTTCTAGGAAAGAAAATCCAAGTGATGGACTTGGAGCCAATCGGCTGTAGCCAAAGGGTAGGCTACCCCTTTCCAGCAATGACCGGGCGGCCAAGAGAGAAGAAAAGCTAGACAGGGAAGGCAAATTGTATAATGTCTCTGCTACAATTAGGATGAGTCACTCTGAGATGATCTAGTACGTTCACCTGAACATTCTCAAATTTGTAAAGGAATTCAAAATAAAAACATCTCCTAACCAAAACTCTTTGCCAAAATTTCAAGAACCAATCTAAAAGGCCTGTATTTGTTTGGCTAGAACACTAACCTCCCCCAGGGCTTTTCAATCCCTAGCTAAACCCTAGAGGAGCTCTGGAACTATCCCAAAAGCAGCTGGCCACTATTCCAAGCACTCCCCCTCCCCCTACAGGCGTGGGCCACTGTCTTACACATTCTCTCTCTCTTTTCCCTTGCCCGCAGTGGGGTATGTTAGCTGAACCACAGACACTGAAGCTGGTTTCAGAACTACTCCTGGGGGGGGCACAGTCACAAAAGTCGGACAGCATGGTCTTAGATCGCTCTCTGCAGACCCTTAACTGGCATATTCTCACTACTGATCCAATGCCTGGCCACCTGGGCTCAGTGCTGGGGACTCTTTGTTCTCTCTCTCCTCAGCCACCTGCCATGTTCCAGGGGCAGGGCCTGGCCTACTTGGGGCAGGTGGCAAAAGGAAATGAGGCCTGGCTGAGCAGCACAGACACAGCTAGGCTGCTGACGATGACCGGCAATACGACCTATGGGAGTGGCTCGCAGTTCTAAAAATTCACAGAGCAGAATTAGAAATTGTCGAGTGTCGAGTTGGAAGCTGTCTTACAAACTCTTCCTATTCTATATTTTATAGACCAAAATATGAAGTTCAAAGAGGAAATATTGGTATTAAAATGAATTTCAACTGAAAATAAAATATTATAGAAGCATGTGTCTACACATTTTTTAAGGGCAGTAATGAACTATGTAAATACATGTTGGTGTGTCCACACAATGAAATATTCTGAAGCCTTTAAAAAGGATATTAACAGAGAAAGATGTCCAAGGTATAGGGTTGAACGTAAAAAGGAGATTACTAACTTTGTGTTTTGAAAAAAAGAGAGGCAGATATATATTTGTATGTGTTTACAGACCAAGAACGGTGTCCAGAAATATATATTTCAAATTGGGTAAAGTTAATCCTGGGCATTGGGATTGAAGAATTTCATTTTAGGTCTCTGTAATGAGCCTGTACTATTTTTTATAACAAGAGGAAGGAAAAAAGATTTCCGTGTGGGGAAAAAAAAATGAACAGCAGACTTTCTACAGCTGCTTCCTCCCATGAGACTAGCTCTCTCTCTCTCGGGCTTTGTTAAACATGGAAGTGAACATCAGGCACTCATTTCATTTCTCTCTTGAGGAAACAGCTCGTGGTTTTCTTACAAACAAACTTCTCTAACAATGACTGGACACACGCTGTTGTGTTTTAGAGCATTGAAAGGCCTTCAATACACACATAAACACAGAAAGAGAAAAGAGAGTCCAATAGGCCATCACATGGAATGGACTCATTCTAATTTTCTATTTAAACAAAGCAAACTATAAAAAATTCGTAGTTACTATGGAATAGCTAGACTTTCCCCTTCCTTCCCAACGCTCATCTGACTTTGCATCATTTCACCATCCTTGGCTTGTACCTTGTAATCTGCTTTTACCACTTACTAGGCACATGACCTTGAGCAAGTTATTCTGGGCCTTAGTGTCCTCATTTGTCAAGCAGGAATGATAAAACTTATCATGTTGTCATGAAGATTAAATTAATACGTGTAAAGCACTTAGAATCAATGACCTGAACCGAGGAAGTTCTTGTTAAATATTACCTTAATAGATAAATACTTGTAACATGATAATAATTTATTATTATTATAGGAAGGCAAAAGACTAAAAGGAAAAGCAAGTGATAAGAACACTCCAGTCCTTCTGGCTAAGCAGAGCTGGTAGAGGGTTAACGGCATTGTTAATAAGGCTAAAAGGAGATAAGAGAATTACCCATGGATTTTAATTATACCTCACTCTCCAAATCCCAAATGCTACAGGGAGTAAAGAGTTGAAATCCCAAAATCCCATTTGCAGGTCAATGGGAACAAACATGGACACTGCTGAGAACATTTTTCAGGCCCATGGTGTGAAGGTGGACAAATTCTCTGCCTTAGTATTGGATTGGTATTGATATGCACAGAACCCACTGGCCAGACCACTGGGCTCCTGTGGCAGGTACCGGCTGCCTCCACCCTTTGTGGCCCATCTAGTTGTTTATACCTTTACTGCTATTTTCTAAGAGCAAGGGCAGGAAGGAAGGGTGGCCAAAGGATAGCATTAAGCACGTGGAAAGAAAACAAAGGTTGCGCAGAGATGATCTTGGGCTTCTAGTATTCTCTCCCTCCCAAACTGAGTCATTCCTCAGAGAACCTAAGGTATTCCCTGCCCCATGTGGTAATCCACCACAGCAAATCAGCGACAGATGCATTCAGACGCAAGCATATACAGAGCCCTGATGTGGCATCTGACATTGTAAGTAAGCCCTGGGAACAAAACAGTGATTCTCAACATCAAAAATAGTTCCACTCCTAATTAAGGAGCACATGTGTGCTTGGGGAAGGGTCCTATGAAGGAGGGTTGTGGAGGCAGAGTTGTGGGAAACTGGAAATCTTAATAGAAACAAAACAGTGAAAAATGGGATTTAATATTTACAAATTGTTAAAATTATACCCAGTGCTTAGGAACATGTATACCACTATACCATAAGAGAAGAAAACCATTAGCTATACCACCACATCTTTATGACCTGGAAGAACAAAATTTTCTTGTCCTCTAATTCTCTTGGAATAATAATGTCTTAAGCTGCTGATACAGGTGTAAGAAAAAATAAGACAGGGAACCAAAAAAAGTGGAGGGAATTAATGAAAGAAAATACTAAGGAGGTTTTCCCTTAATCATTTAAAAGCTCAATAACCTAGAGTTAATCATAACTATGATTAAGTTCGTTTTCTTCTTTGTAGGTCAATAAAAGTAACCACCCTTAATTAAGCACTTACTGATTGCTAGATTCTGTGCTAAGTGGTTGACATATACTATCCACCCCTTTTACTTATAAGAAAATTGAGTTTTATGAAAGTTAAGCAATTTGCGCAAGGGTTAACGAGCTAGGAATTATCAGATCCATATACATATGCTTCTGGTCACTCACAGCAAAGAAATTCTGATACCTACCACCTGTACTGTTCATGGTTTGTGTATAACTTGGTCGCTACAATTCAAATTAGCCAAATAACATAAAATTAAGTAATACATTTCTTCAAAGCACTGGCTTTACTACTAAAACTGGTTGTATCCACCCACAGAATTTTAATTTTAATGAGTCTATTATATTACCAGACAGTGAATCCAAAAAAGCAGTTAATAAAAAAACCCTATAACAATAAACAAACAGCTTTGAGATACGCTGCTGGTAAAGAATAGAAAGAAATCTGCCTGGGATCAATTTGCTTTGTTTTATTTTGAATGTGGTAAATCATATTTAATAGCAAATATTCCAAATTTCAGGATAGATTATTTGAAGCTTGAATATGAAGAACACAGACCATAATGTCTATAATCCTTTTTTTGATATAGCAGATACGTAGCGTGACCATCCACAGCACCCACTGTGCACAGGACTACTTCTGCTGTATTTATCAGAGAGTGTGATATAGGAATTCCTGAGAGCTCAAAATGGTTTTCCTATTCTTTATTACCTATACTTTCTTAAACCTTTATTGGTTTAGAAGAATGTCACTGTGAATCTTATTTGACTCATACAGTGCATCAAATTAGAAGGAAAAAGAATGACATATTTTAAGACATAAACACTAGTTTGTTTCCATGCTGATAAAGAAAAGATTTTTCTTCTTCATGGAAAAAAGGAAGGTAAGAAGCTATGGGGACGCAAAGTTCCACTTGTTTTTCACGGCAGAGCAGTTGTGCTCTCAAAGCAAGAGAGAGGATCCTGCCCATACAATAAAAGCAATTTGCTTATTTACCATTTATATCGTGCCCAACCCTTCTCTCCTATTCAAAAAAGAAAGAAAGAAAGAAAGGAAAAGAAAGAAAAAGATATGAGACAGCTAGCTAGATATGCCTCCTAAATACATAGAAAGTATCTTCTAAGGTGACTCTACAAGAACAGTGTAAAAAAAAAAAAAATGCTCCTTTACTCTTTAATATGGTGTTCCCGTATATAAAATGACCAACTTAGTGAAATACATAAATAAGCTAAATTCACAGGCAAATACACTTTAAGATGAATCTATAAAATATAAAACATCTCTAATGGGACCTAATATTAAAACAAAAACCATCATTCAGTAGCCAAACATTTTGATGTTTAATTATAATGATCTTTTTTTAACCAACTGTCCACCGTTTTGTTTTTTAATGCAAAATGAAAAATTCATTCACAAATATAAAACATGAGGAATGTTGAAGTGTGCAGGCCAGAGAATTCAGGCGTCCCTACACCTACGCCTGGCTTTGCCCCCCACAAACCCATGACCCTGGTCCAGTAACTTGTTTGTGGCCTTAGTTTCCAAATCCGTAAAAGGCAGCTCTCACCCCAGCAGCTTGATCTCTAGGACCTAAACTAGATAACTTTTTTTTTTAAGAGGCTCCACACCCAGTGTGGAGCCCAACATGGGGCCTGAACCCACGATCCCGAGATTAAGACCTGAGCTGAGATCAAGAGTCACATGCTTGACCGACTGAGCCACCCAGGCACCTCTAACATTTTATAACTCAAAACTGAATGCCTTAAACTATTTGATAGTTTAAAAAAAATGTATGCCTAAAGCAATAAAACAGCGGGCGCCTGTGGCTCAGTTGGTTAAGCGACTGCCTTCGGCTCAGGTCATGATCCTGGAGTCCCTGGATCGAGTCCCGCATCGGGCTCCCTGCTCGGCGGGGAGTCTGCTTCTCCCTCTGACCCTAACCCCTCTCATGTGCTCTCTCTCTCTCGCATTCTCTCTCTCTCAAATAAATAAATAAAATCTTTAAAAAAAAAAAAAGCAATAAAACAGCAGATGCGAATCCTACTGGAACAACCTTTGTTGATAAAATTGATGGTTCTGTAAATATAATATCATAAAGTTTAACTTAAGCTCAAGTACCTTCACAGCCTGGACAAGAACCATCTAAACTGACGTTTCCCAGGCAAAAGAAAGCCACATCAAGACAGGCAGGTAGCAGCCTCGAGTTACCTCAGACGTGTAAGTGACTCCTTCACCAGATCACCTGGTCTAACTACCAGAAGCTGCAGGATATATATAGTGGCCATGTGACTGAGAGGCGCTGATAAGCTCTACTCCCAGGAACCAGAGAGTGTGCGAGTGACAGAGTAAAGTCAGAAGAGGTTTCTACAGCCTCCACTTCTACTTCAATTGCTACAAAAAAGCCATTTCATGAACAATTTTTGAAACTGTTTCTCAGCTTCTATATTAACTCATTGGTAATGTTGTCAACAGCCACAAATTACCTTAAAATGCTCCATATGTATTTCTAGTTGTTGGAAATACTGTAAGAAATGAGGAATACTCATTTAAAGTCAGTCCTGAAAAAGAGAAGTCCCAGATGGGGTGGATGAAGGCAAAAGGACAAATAAACTACATCTCCAGGGCCCTCATGAACAGGAAAAAAAAAAAAAAATCATTAAAATCCATACGGAACATTCTAGAACAGAGTATTAGGAATGGGCTCTCTCCCCACAACTCCTTTAGAGCCCAGAAAGTAGATCATGAATAAGTCGTTTAAATCATTCATCTTACTTGCTCCTTAAGACTTTCTTTTCTCTATGGCACAGGCAAGGGGGAGTGGGGGGAAGAAACTAACCAAAATGCTGGCTGTGATTACCTACAAAAATAGTGACATGCTGTTATAAGGACATTTTTATCCCTTTTTCTAGTTTTCTCCACAATTCCATCTTAAAATAGTTTAGCACTATTAGCAGTAATCCTAAGTGAAAACGCAACCGATAAAAAGCCGACAAAAGTAAAATGTTTAAATGTCTAAGATTTCAGGATGTTCGAGGCAAAATTTACAGGATGCCAGTTCCTGGTCCAAGTGCAGAGTCGGCCAGAACGTTGCATGTGCTGCACACCCCCCAGCGAAGTCCGTGTGGGCTGCACTGCCCCAGTCCTGAGCACCCCAGCACAGAGCTCCCGGCTGCCGAGGGAAAAGCTAGTGTAACAGGAACATACTCAGCTTAGTAGAAAATAGATCTACTCCCAAATTCTCATCAATAAAAAAGGACCAAAAAACCCCATAATTACACGTTCTGGAAACACACACACACACACACACACACACACGAAAACAAACACGCCCCTTACGAATGAGTCTGAGAACCACAAATACACATCCTCCAGCACCATCAGGGAAGCCCGACTTTGCTTCAGGTGACTTGCTTTTCTGAAACAAAGTGGCACCCAAATGCCAGTCACACCAGGGCCACTTTCTCAAAGTCTCCTCTGGGTCCCAAACCTCCGGTTGGGAGTCTGCCACTGTAGATCTTAAATGAGATTTCAGTCCTTTGTAACCTATGCTCCCGCACTTTGTCTGCTATGAATCATTAACGAAGAAAATGCTGGGGCTTTTACGTGGGCTTAATTGCATTACGTTCTTGTAGTTATTTTGACAGCGTCTCTTCCGAATTTCCCCCCTCACTGTCCCCTTTCCGATCTGACCTCACAGGGGTGATCCCCAAACATCTTCTCCTTGAGATTCTTTGCCTCCTGATACAGAACTAAAGGCAAGGCCACATTCCCTCAGGAATCCAATTCCGGGCGTCCTCCTCAGATGGGCTTGCCCTGGGAAAACAGAGCAAGTCTCTGCAAATAGCTGGTTATGCTACTGCTCTTGTAAATCAATGCTCTGTAACAAGCGAAAGAACCTGTTAGTAATACATTCTAACTCATGCTCACAGAACACTGCGAATGCCTATGTGTGTGCAGATGTAGGATTTGGGAGGGCAGTACCCTACTTGAGAGGAAAAATACACTGCATGAAGACAATGTATTGACAGTGTCAAATCGAGAAAAGAAGTTCACATCAACAGTTCACTTTTCATCTCTGCCTGGGGTATGGCGTGTATCTGAGATAGCCCAAGACCACACGGAACGTAGTGTAACAGAAAAAAAACACAGACTTTGGAACCAGAGTCCCTGGTTGTTTGGTTGGCTTATTTATTTATTTATTTATTTTAGTTTTTTATTTATTTGAGAGAGAGCGAGAGAGATCACAGACGGAGGAGAAGAGGGAGGGGAAGAGGGAGAGGGAGAAGCAGACTCCCCACTGAGCAGGGAGCCCGACGTGGGGCTCAACATGGGGCTTGGTCCCAGGACCCTGGGATCAGGACCTGCGCTGAAGGCAGACGCTTAACCGACAGAGCCACCCAGGTGTCCCTATTTATTTATTTTAAAAATAAGCTCTATGCCCAATCTGGGGCTTGAACTCACAACCCCCAAGATTAAGAGTCTTATGCTCTGCCAACTGAGGCAGGCAGGCTCCCTGGGTTTAAATACATTTTACCATCTACTAGTTGTGAGAACCTGATCAAGTTATTTCTTCCTGGGCGCCTGGGTGGCTCAGTTGTTTAAGCAACTGCCTTTAGCTCAGGTCATGATCCTGGAGTCCCGGGATCGAGTCCCGCATCAGGCTCCCTGCTCAGCGGGGAGTCTGCTTCTCCCTCTGACTCTCCCCCCCTCTCATGCTCGCTCTCTATCACTATCTCTCTCAATAAATAAATAAAAATCTTTTAAAAAAAAGTTATTTCTTCCTCTGTTTCCTCATCTGTAAAATGGAACAATCACAGTACTTATATCAGCGGGGTGCCATGAGGATTACATGAGCTGTATTTGTAAAGCAAGTACTTAACGGGGTATATAAGTGCCTATTAAATGAAGTGCTACGCAGGTATTCAGCTGTGCAAACTGCTAAAAGCAATAACCTTCTCTGTCCCGGTGGCACAGCTTAAAATGGGCTGGTGAGGACACAGAAGATAAAATGACACATCACTGAAGTGGGCATGAGATTGCAAAAGTGCTGCCAAACATTAGACTGAATGTAGTCACCAAAATGCTGGACTCCTATTTAATCTTTTTGAGCTTGGTACTAAAATACGCCTAACTGTGCTTTCACATTCCTGTGTAGTAACTGAGGTTCCAGACCACGTTTGGCTTCTGGGTGACCTTGGGAAACACACTCTACCTCTCTGTGCCTGGGTCATTTGAAAACTAAAGGAATTAGATTACATGCTTGATCCCTACGGCCCAACTCTGGTAGTCCCAGGAAGGTGGTAGCCTCATCTTTGTGAAAAATATGAAATAAAAAGAAAAATCAATAGACGTTTTTGTAGACTTTTTAAAAAGTCACTGAGTAGGATAAAAAGCAAACTCTCCTCCTTACCTTTCTCTGCAGGGCAAAAATAAAAATAGAAAATAAAGTCATTAGACTTGCTTTCATACTTCCATTTGACCAAAGAAGCAGGGACAAGACTGGCACCCATTCGAGAACCCTGGTGGGGGCTGCCTTAGGTCTCTGGCAACAGCCTCTGCATATGAGGGCACACAGAGCACGCGCTCCAGGGGCGTCTCTCGGAAAGACTCTTATTTGTGCAATGCCCCTGGAAGTAGGGCTGCACCAGGAAAAAAAAAAAAAAAGGCCCCATGTTAGGATTCCAAAGATATGAACTGTCCAGAATAGGCCAATCCACAGAGACAGAAAGTAGTAAGTGGTTTCTGGAGACTGGGGCATAGGACAAAGAGGGAGTGGCTGCTAATGGGTCGTTTCTTTTGGGGGGTGATGGAAATGTGTTGGAATTAGATAGTGGTGATGGATGTACAACTTTATGAATATACCAAACACTGAACTGTACACTTCACAAAGGTTGTGGGTGAATTATACCTCAGCAAAAAAATGCGGCGGCATGGGGGTAGATCTACTTTAATAACAGAGGCTCACACGATGCAGTGGCCTGCCTTCTCTTCCCAGGAACAGAGCGAAGAAGTCAAGAGATGACAGCAATTCTGTCAACAGCTCTTGACAATGAGAAGGCTGGAGTTAGACCTCAGACTGCCCGTACAGGGTGGCCAAAAAGTCTGGAAATGGAGAGGTAGAAGATTGAAGGCCCTGCTCCCGAAGGGAAATGATGTACCCGAAAATAAGAGTAACCAGTAGGAAGAGGGGGCCTCCTCAGGCCCTAACTGCCCCTCCACGAGCGCTGGCCAGGCCCCCAGCCATCTGGATTCCAACACGCCACAACCTGACCCGAAGCCAGGTACGCCGGGGTCCCACCCACAGTTTTCCCGGGGGCTGAGTCATAAGACAAGCAAGGAAGCCATGGGAGCTTCTCCAAATTTGCCTTCTGTGCCCTGCGGCCTCTAAGCCCCGTGCTGACCATTACGTGGTGTGGGCCTCCCCACGACGGAGGGACAGGAGAGGAACCAGCAGGAGCCAGAGCGGACGGTGAGAAAGGCCGAGACTGGCAACAGTTGGGCAGGGTGGCCACTTCCTTCCAGAGATCACGGCAGCCACAATGACCTTAAAATGTAAATCGTATCATGTCACCCCCTATTTAAAACCCATCCAAGACAATCAGAAAAGCTGCAAACTCCCTTCAACCACCTGGCATAAATGCACACTGATCCCCCGGCCGCGAGCCCTGCGTCATGGCACCCGCACCTTCCGCGGTCTCCCTCACCTCTGTCCAGGCGCAGAGCTTCCAGCGCAGCGGCTCTGGGCACCCGCGGCTCCTCCGCCCGGCTCTGCTCTTGGCTGGCCTGGCACCTCCTCATTCCCCAAGCCTTAACTCAAACAGTACCTCAGATAAATATGCAGAGGGCGTCCTTCCTGTTTTTCCCTACCCCAGCTCCCTGTCCATTTTCCTCACAGGGCTCCCTAACCACACTCCGGCCACTACGCTACTATTCGGGAGACGGTTCACTGAAGAGAATGGAGAGCGTGTCCACCTTAGTCCACAGTGCAGCTGAAGTGCTGCCATCGTGCCTGCAGTGCGGCTGGATTTGATTCTTGCTAAATAGATGAACTCGTATTTTTTAGGAGAACTCTGGCTGGGGGGCACAGGGAGAATTATAAGAGGCAAGAGAACAAGTAAAGGGAAGCGGATCACAGATCACATTTTAAGTAACGGATTCTGGTGCCACCAATAACACCATTTTCAACGATTTTCTGCCAGTCACACAATGACACTGGTTAAGCAATGAACAAACTTGATTAGACGAATGTTTAACACTGATGCCTCAGTGATGTTACTCACTGGGGGTCTGTATGCTTTATACCGTGCACACAATCCCATGTCACCTTGACAAAGCAGAGGTCAGGTCGGGTCCCAGGGTCAGCAGGCCATGTTCCCCTCCCTTTCAGCCCATTAAGTGTAACAAGCACCGGTTACTGCTGCCGCTCTACATCGGGGGTTCAAAACATGGGCGGACATTAGAATCCTTTACAGACTGTAAAAGATCAAGGAGCCTTAAACCTCTGAGCCCAGGCTGCACCCCAGACCAATTCCCCAGAATCTCTGGAGGTAGGGCCCACGCATTAGGATTTTTCAAAGTTCCTTCCAATAACTCTGATGGGCATCCAAGGCTGAGAACCATTGTTTTAGGGAAAAGTCCAAATATCCACAGAGAGCAACCTTCACTTAATTCCCTTATGGTCATAGAATGTTATCTTTAATTTAAAGGTGAAAGAGTTGGGTCTACCAAAAGGAAGCATCCTATGAATAAATACCACTCTAGAGATGACTCATTATTTCCTGAATTTTTGCTGAAATCATTAAATTCCCTTTATTAGATTTTTAGCACTTTTCCTGCTCCTAGTATAGTATACTACAAATGTCACTTTGCCTCAGAATATTCAAATAGAAAAGAAAGTATATATACTTGGTGAACAGAATAATTTTAAAACATGTAAAACCCACGTGCCTGACCCACTTAGAAATATGAACGTCTCTATCATTTCACAGAATTCCGAGCAATAGACAAGAGCATTTAGCTTCTTGGAAGTAAAAAGGGCCAATACTATTCAGTTGACTACGCAGGGAATGAAAGAATGACTACAAACACATGATTTAAAACACACACACACACACACACACACACACCAAAAAACCCGAAATTGACTTGCTTTAAAATAGGACTAAAAAAGAGATTCCTGCTAGAATTAATCCACTTCAGGTCAAGGAGAAACATACTAGAGTTCTGTGTGTAGTCACATCTGCTTCCACCCTCACCTGAATCTATGTAGATCCCAGAAACAGACTTTTACTTTAGGAAAGCCCACACCAATGACCTCATCACACCAACAGAGAAGGTTATGTTTTGCATGGGATTATGTGCCAAACGGTACTGACGTGGAAAAGGGTTTTATGCTGTTCAGTATTTCCAAAAATCCATATTTCTTTCTGGCTCAAAATAATTCAAGCAGCTAGGCAGTTACTAAAGTGCCACCCAGGATTTGTTCAAAATGGGATCAATAACCTCTAAAGCACAAACTGGAATAATGCTTCCAACTTTTTTCCCCCCAAACTCTTATTAAAGGAACTCTTGCAAGTAGACTACACAACCAGAAGTAATGTACTTTTATGTTATTTTGTCTGATAGCACAGACATGTCGTGCAAGTCATTTTGAATCAGTGTTGCCTACAAACTTTTCATATATACCGTATTATCAGTCGATTACATTTTATGGAAAACTGCTATTCTTGTACCTTTTTCAGTGATCTGAAAGCCAAACAGTTTTCCTAGTCTGCCCTTCTGTGGTATACACATGAAACCTGGATGGTACTTTAGCAGGTAATGCTGGAAGAAGGTAAATGTTTTTCTCAACATGCAGACAGGAGCTCCAAATTCATAAGCAAGTAGTATCCTAACGTAGCCAGACTTTGTGGAGTGCTTCTAAGTGTCTGCACCAGACGAATACAGTAACTACGTATGTAACTTCAATTTAATTGTTCAAATCAGAACTAACTTCTAAAACATGTTTCCTCCTTTCTAGTCAGATACTAAATTCTAGCTTGTCCTGTAATAGACACAAGATGTAATAAATGTGTTATCTGTGTGTTAGCCTCCCAGCCGAAAAGTTTTTCTTCCTTTATCTCTATGGGTGAGAAAAGCTGCAGAGACCAATTCAATGAAAATAAAACCCACCAGCTTTCTTGGGTAGAGCTACAGACTAAAACAATTCATTTGTGGTGAAGAATTCTGATTTGAATGAATGAAAACACGAAATTGTAGAATATTTTCAAAATAAGTACTGTAGAGTAAAAACCTCAAATAGTAATAAATTCAGATCCTACTCTGCTAAGATTCATTTTTAAGTTTAATTATATAAATGAGTCATTTATATAACCAGGGAGCTATATTAGGGATGCATCTTCTAAGGTTGTTTTTTGGGGGCACCTGGGTAGCTCAGTCGGTTAAGCGTCTGTCTTGGGCTAAGGTCATGATCTCGGGGTCCTGGGATGGAGCCCCACGTCCTTTGGGCTCCCTGTGGGGAGCCTGCTTCTCCCTCTCCTCCCCACTCCTGCTCTCTGTTGCTATCTCTGTCTCTCTCTCTCAAATAAATAAATAAAATCTTAAAAAAAAAGGTTGTTTTTGTTTTTATACTAGGGTCAATGTTTTCCATTTGACTGTAGTAAGTGGCTAGTCTTTTCAAAATCAAGAAGGCAAAATTCTCCACAGTGTCTGAATTAACAGTAATTCTGAATTAGGGAAGTCTCATTTGATGGGGTTTTACTAAGTATAAAGTGAAATACACATTAAAATAATTATTAAGGAGAAGGGATCAGCTCTCTGTACCCAGCTGAGATTTCCCCAGCAGTAAAGGCAGGACGACTTTGTTGTAGCACTTTCCATCCGTGAATGCATTACAAGGTACCCGCCCCGCCAGCATAATCCGATGAAATAAGCATTTCGGCTAGTCATCAGGAGATCAGGCATCAAATTAGGGCTCTAAAATGTGTAACCTTAAGCACTTTCTACCCTCTGGTGCACTGACCGCTCTCCCAGGAAAATGAGGATGTGTAATAACTAGGGCAGCCCTGGATGGGGGATGGGGAAGGAAGGGGAGGAAGGGAGGGTTGCAGGGGGGAGCCACTTACGAGACGTAGGCTGGGTAGCCAAATCCTATCAAGTTGCAGAGGAGCGAGGCTCCATAACCGAACACCAGGTACAAAGCCAACAGCCCGATGACACCTGAAGACACGAGGAGAGAAGTGGGGCCGGTGGCACAAGACGCGCGACTCCGGACAGCCCCCGCCCTACCGCAAGGCTTGGCCTAGTGCAGGCGATCGAGAAAAACAAACCGCCCTAAGGCTGGGCCCGGGCCTTTACGCGGCTTTGCAGTCTGTCTGGGGATACCCGGCAGCCCCTACCTTCGCGCCCTCCCTCCCGCAGGGGTCCCCCGCCGTGCAGCTCACCCGCCTAGGGAACCCCGCTCCACAGAGGATCTGGAGAGGCCCCGACTCCCCCGCCCGCGGCCCCTCCCGTCCGGGGGGACACCCTTCTTCGTGCTGAGCTCCATCGACAGGCTGGTAGGACCGTGGCCGCGCGCACTCCCGCAGGAGGCCCCCTCCACTCTGCGCCAAGCCTGCGCACGGCCACTGGGACTCGGGGACAGACACGTCAGCGCCGGCCCTCCCCGCGCCCCGGACACCGGCCAGCGCTCCCCCCACCCCCGAGCCCAGGCGCCCCGGCGGGGTCTCCGGCCCCTGGCCTGCCGGGACGGCCAGATCGGTGCCGACGATGCCGCTCGCCCCCATCTGTCACCAACACCATCTCCTCCGAATCCCCTTCCCGCTCGCTTCCCCAGCAGCTGGTGCAGCAGCTGCTCCCGGGGCTCGGCCACGGGCGGCGACCGCGCACCCACCGATTGCGATGTATCTCCGGTTCACGCCGGTCCTGCCCTCGAGCTTGGCCAAAAGGTCGGTCATGCAGTTCTTCTCCTGCAGAAACCGGTCGAACCTCTGTCTCATGGCCGCAGACATGGCGAGGACCTTCGCGCCGCCGCCCGGGCTGCTCTTACTGCCGGGTGGCCGCAGAGCCGAGGGACTGGGGCGGGGGCGGGAGGCGGGCGGGGCGGGAGGCGGGCGGGACCCGCGCTTGTTGACGCGTCCCCCTCCCGGCGCGGCCCCCCTCCCGGCCGCGCCCCGCCCCGCCCCCCGCGCCCGCGCCGCGCGCTCCGCGGCCGGCGCCACTCCTGGCCCGGGCCCCCGCCCCGGCCGCGGCCGGACGTGTGCCTCCCTGGCAGTGGAGAGGGTCCGGAGCTGCAGCGGCTCCCGGCGGGGCAGCCTTTTTCCACGGAAGGTAAAGATGAGCGATGACTCCTGTGAGCGCCTTGCGCAAATCGCACTAGTGCAAAAGCAGGTGGAAAGGGGGAGGCAGGCGCCCCTATTGCTCCCACCCGCAGCATAGTGGGACTGGTTTGAACGTGGCTATCCTGCAGTGCTAACCCTGCCGCGGCAGTTAAATCTAACAATTGAAATGTACGACCACCCTTAAAGAACTCTGTCGGAGACCTGCTTTTTCCCTCGTTGCCGGAACCCAGCATAGTTTTTCTCAATAGTCTTTTTGGAAAGACCCTTGAAGAGACTTAAGAGACCCTCCTCTGGGGGACACCCTTTCCGAGAAAGTGCTGCACTACCTAAACCTTTTTGTGGTGGAGTTGAATTTGATTGATATCTGATACCCTGGAAACGTTTCCACCCCCACTCCCCCACCCCTTGCCCCCGCGGAGACAGTCGTTTGCCCTTGCCTAAAAGCAAAATTACCCTGAAGAAGGTAATCCAACAATTAGGGCAGGGCCTCGCGTGACTGCCTTCAGAACGTCACGCTCATGCTCTTCCTCTACCTAAACCCTGGCTCTGGTTATCTCTCACCATATTGTTTCAGGAAACTCCTTTTGAAATTATCTTTGTGACTCCTATGATCTACACAGCGGGGTAGAGTTTTCCTCCTTGCTTAAGCTTCAAAGCTCCCGGTTCCTTACAGACTAGAGCTCCCGTTCCTCAGTATGGCCTTCACCGGCCGGGCACACAAACTGGCCCCCAGCGTTTCCTCTTTGTCCCACAGAACCCCTCTGCTCTTTCACGTTAACTGCAGCACTGCCTTCCACTTCCGCAAAAAATAAAAAAATAACTTGCCCACTCCTAGCTTTTCCCTTTTATGTTAATTCTCCTTCCTCTTTTCTTCCCTAGAGATTCTTAGCTCAATTCTCTCAGCACTCCCACCGCCATCCAGCCACATCAGTGAACAAATTAAACCAAATAAAAAATTATTGGGATTATTGTGATAGTCTCCCAACTGAGCTGTCCATTTCTGTCTTTACACCTACAGTCAATTCTCAATGTGTCAGCCAATTGGATCTTTTTAAAGATGGGTCAAATTGTGTTCAGCGCAAAATCCTTTTGCTCCCAACTGTTTGCTCTGCACTGTCCAGTAGCTTCCCATCTGTCATAGGTGATGTGGTTTATCCCTCTCTCTTCTAATTTCACCTACTACCTGCCTCCTTGCTGTGCCTCAAACAAGCTGAATGCATTCTTGCCTCTGGCCTTTCGGTCTCCTTCTATCTCCATGGGTTTCAACTAGGAGTGATTTTGCCCCATACAGGACGTGTGGCAATGTCTGGAGACATCTTTGGTTGTCAAACTGATGGTCACAACTGGAGAAGTGGATGCTGCTAGCATCTAGCAGATAGTGGCCGGGGATGCTGCTAAACATCCTACAGTGTACAGGACAGCCCTCCCACAAGATTATCCAGCCCCCCATGTCAATAGTACTGATATGGGGGAACCCTCCTGTATCTCAAGAGCTCCAGGGAACTACTTAACTGTCTCCTCTCACTTTGTAGGTCTTTGCTCAAATGGCACCTCAGTGGGGCCTTCTCTGATCCTGAATTGTAACCCCCAATGCTCTCTGGCCCCTGTCTGGCTTTATTATTCTCCATTTAACTTATTATTTTTATTTATTTATTTTTTAAAGATTTTATTTATTTATTTGACAGAGAGAGACAGCGAGAGAGGGAACACAAGTAAGGGGAGTGTGAGAGGGAGAAGCAGGCTTCCCGCGGAGCAGGGAGCCCCATGCGGGGCTCGATCCCAGCACCCTGGGATCATGACCTGAGCCGAAGGCAGACGCTTAACGACTGAGCCACCCAGGCGCCCCTCCATATAACTTATTATGTCTGACATTCTATATGTCCTACTTTTAAAAAAATATATATTTTTAAATGATGTTGTTTTATTCATTTATTTTAATTCCAGTAACGTTAAAGTACAGTGTTATATTAGTTTCAGTGTACAATTCAACAGTTCTATACATTACTCAGTGCTCATCAAGGTAAGTGCACTCTTGGTGGCTTAGTCAGTTAAGCGTCTTCCTGCAGTTTAGGTCATGATCTCTGGGCCCTGGGATCAACCCCCATCGGGCTCCATGCTCATCTGGGAGTCTGCTTCTCCCTCTTCCTCTTTCCCTCCTCCCACCCCATCCCCCACCCCGCTTGTGGTCTCTGTCTCTCTCATTCTTTCTCTCAAATAAATAAATAAATATTTAAAAAAAAGGTAAGTGCCCTCTTTAATCCCCATCACCTGTTTCACCCATCCCCCACTCACCTCCCCTCTGGTAACCATCAGTTTGTTCTTTATAGTTAAGAGTCTGTTTTTTTCCTTTGTTCATTTGTTTTGTTTCTTAAATTCCACATATGAGTGAAATCATGCGGTATGTCTTTCTCTGACTGGTGGACTTTGCTTAGCATTACGCTCTCTAGATCCATTCATGTAGTTGCAAATGGCAAGCATAGAGGCCACTTTTAGGCAACAGGCCTGAGCAGTGGAAACTTGAGCAAGGCAGAAGGGCCCACAGTGACCGCTGACCTGATGCAAACAGGCTTATTAAGCCATAGCCCCTAACCAGGCACAGTGCCTAAGATTACCAAAAATGGTAAAATTCCATAGTTTCCCATATTCCCTTACTCTCCTCTATAACTCTAGCCCCTTACCACCGCCTCATGGCAGTCTCTCCTTCGCTGTCTTGCCCACAGCTCCCTTGCCGTGTATTCAGTAAACTTCTGTCTCCTTTGTTCTGCCGTGGGTGAGTTCTTTCACCACCTGTGCTGCGGGCCCCCACCCAATCCAGATGCCCCACAGCAAGATTTCAGTCATTTTTATGGCTGAATAATATTCCAGTGTGTGTGTGTGTGTGTATAAAACCTCTGATTTATCCATTTACCTATCAGTGGACACTTGGGCCACTTCTATAATTTAGTTATTGTAAATAATGCTGCAGTAAACACAGGGATGTTGAATTAGTGCTTTTGTGGGGTTTTGGGGTAAATGCCCAGTAATGTGATTACTGGATCATATGGTAATTCTTTTTTTTTTTTTTTAAGATTTTTTTATTTATTTGAGAGAGAGAGTGAGCAGGGGTAGGGGCAGAGGGAGAGAGAATCCTTAAGCAGACTCCCTGCTGAGCATGAAGCCAGACACGGGGCTCGATCCCTGAGATCATGATCTGAGAGGAAATCAAGAGCCAGCCACTCAACCAACTGAGCCACCCACGCGCCCCACAGTAATTCCATTTTTAATTTTTTGAGGAATCTCCATACTGTTTTCCACAGTGGCTACACCAGTTTGCATTCCCACTAACAGTGCAAGAGGGTTCCTTTTTTTTCCCCATCCTTGCCAACACTTCTTGTTTCTTGTGTTTTTGATTTTAGCCATTCTCTGACAGGTGTGAGGTGGTATCCCATTGTGGTTTTGATTAGCATTTCCCTGATGATGAGTGATGTTGAGCATCTTTTCATGTGTCTGTTGGCCATCTGTATGTCTTCTTTGGAGAAATGTCTGTTCATGTCTTCTGCCCATTTTTAAATTGGATTATTTGTTTTCTTTGGTGTTGGGCTGTATAAGTTCTTTGTATATTTTGGATACTAGCCCTTTATTGGATAGGTCATTTGCAAATATCTTCTCCCATTCAGTCTTTTAGTTTTGTTGATTGTTTCCTTTGCTGTGCAGAAGCTTTTTATTTTGATGTAGTCTTAAGAGTTTATTCTTCCTTTTGTTTCCCATCCCTCAGGAGACAATAGAAAAATATTGCTATGGCCAATGTCAGAGAAATTACTGCCTGTGCTCTCTTCTAGGATTTTTATGGTTTCAGGTCTCACATTTAGGTTTTTAATCCATTTTTAATTCATTTTTGTGTGTGGTGTAAGAAAGTGGTCCAGGTTCATTCTTTTGCATGTAGCTGACCAGTTTTCCCAACACCATTTGTTGAAGAGACTGTTTTTCCCGTTGCATATTCTTGCCTCCTTTGTTGAAGATTAATTGACCAGATAATGATGGGTTTGTTTCTGGGCTTTCTATCCTGTTCCACTGATCTATGTGTCTATTTTTGTGCCAGTGCCATAGTGTTTGATTACTACAGCTTTGTAGTATAATTTAAAATCTGGAATTGTGATATCTCTGACTTTGTTTTTCTTTTTTAAGACTGCTTTGTCTATTAGGGGTCTTTTGTGGTTCCATACAAATTTTAGAATTGTTTGTTCTAGTTCTGTGAAAAATGCAGTTGGTATTTTGATAGGGATTGCATTAAATCTGTAGATTGCTTTGGGTAGTATGCGCATTTTAACAATATTTGTTCTTCCAACCCATGAGCATGGAATGTCTTTCCATTTCTTTGTGTCGTCTTCAATTTCATTCATCAGTATCTTATAGTTTTCAGAGTACAGGTCTTTGGCCTCCTTGGTTAGGTTTATTCCTAGGTATATTATTATTTTTGGTGCAATTAGCAATGGATTTTTTTTTCTTAATTTCTCTTCTACTGCTTCATTATTAGTGTATAGAAATGCAACAGATTTCTGTACATTGAAGGAAACAACACATGTTGGCAAGGATGTGGAGAAAGGGAAACCCTCATATGCTGCTGGTGGAATGCAAGCTGGTACAGCCACTCCAGAAAACAGTATGGAGGTTGCTCACAAAGTTAAAAAATAGAGCTACCCTACGACCCAGAAATTGCACTACTAGGTATTTACCCAAAGGATACAAACCTAGTAATCCGAAAGGGTACTTGCACCCCAATGTTTATAGTAGTAATGTCCATAATAGCCAAAATATGGAAAGAGCCCAGATGCCATTGACAAAGGAATGGATAAAGAAGATGTGGTATGTATATATACATTGGAATATTACTCAGCCATCAAAAAAATGAAATCTTGCCATTTGCAGTGACATGGATGGAGCTAAAGTGTATTATGCTAAGCAAAATAAGTCAATCAGAGAAGACAATTATATGATTTCACTCGTGTGGAATTTAAGAAACAAAACAGAGGATCATGGGGAAGGAAAGGAAAAATAAAACAAGACAAAATCAGAGAAGGAGACAAACCATAAGAGACTCTTAACTATCGAAACAAACTGAGGGTTGCTGGAGGGAAGATGGGTGGGGGTATGGGGTAACTGGTGATGGGCAATAAGGAGGGCATGTGATGTAATCAGCACTGGGTATTATATGCAACTGATGAATTACTAAACTCTACCTCTGAAACTAATAATACATGATATGTTAATTAATTAAATTTTAAAAAAAAGAAATGCAACAGATTTCTGTACATTGATTTTGTATCCTGTGACCTTACTGAATTCATTTATCAGTTCTAGTAGTTTTTTGGTAGAATCTTTAGGGTTTTCTATATATATAGTGCCATGTCATCTGCAAACAGTGAAAATTTACTTCTTCATTACTAATCTGGATGCCTTTTATTCCTTTTCCTTGCCTGATTGCTGTGGCTAGAACTTCTAGTACTGCGTTGAATAAAAGTGGTCAGGGCGCCTGGGTGGCTCAGTTGGTTGGGCGACTGCCTTCGGCTCAGGTCATGATCCCGGAGTCCTGGGATCGAGTCCTGCATCCGGCTCCCTGCTCGGCAGGGAGTCTGCTTCTCCCTCTCACCCTACCCCCTCTTGTGTTCTCTCTCTGTCTCAAATAAATAAAAAAATAAAAATAAATAAATAAATAAATAAAAGTGGTCAGAGTGGACATCCTTGTCTTGTTCCTGATCTTAGTGGAAAAGCTCTCAGTTTTTCACCATTGAGGATGATGTTCGCTGTGGGTTTTTCATATATGGCCTTTATTATGTTGAGGTATGTTTCCTCTAAACCTAGTTTGTTGAGGGTTTTTATCATGAGTGGTTGTTGTACTTTGTCAAATGCTTTTCCTGCATCTATTGAAAGGATCATATGGTTTTTATTTTTTCTCATTAACATGATGAATTGTGTTGTTTTGCGAATATGGAACTATCCTTGCATCCTGGTAATAAATCCCACTTGATCATGGTGAATGATTTTTTTTTAATGTATTCAGTTTGCTAATATTTTGTTGAGGATTTTTTGCATCAGAGATATTGGCTTGTAACTCTGTATATTCTAATTTTTAAATTAGAACATTACATTATAAGCTCCACCAACGTAGATATTTTTGCCTCTTTTGTTTACTTCTATATCTCAAACACCTAGAATAGAGCCTGGCACTTAATAGGTGTTCAGAAACTATTTTTTGAATGAATGGATATGTAACGTGCATTGTACTACCCAGTACTCTTTTTTTTGGTTGTTTTTTTTTTTAAAGATTTTATTTATTTATTTGACAGAGAGAGAGCACAAGTAGGCAGAGCAGCAGGCAGAGGGAGAGGGAGAAGCAGGTTTCCCGCCCAGCAGGGAGCCTGATGCGGGGCTCGATCCCAGGACCCTGGGATCATGACCTGAGCCGAAGGCAGACGCTTAACGACTGAGCCACCCAGGCACCCCTGTACTACCCAGTACTCTTAAGTGCTTCATGTCCTAATTCATTTAATCCTCATGAAGCATGAGGCAGTTACTATCTGTTTTATCCTCATTTAAGGGAAGAAAATCAGGTATAGCAAACTTTGATGATTAATAAATGTCAGAGCTAAAATTCTTACCCCTTTTTTATACTGCCAATATGGGTTGAACTGTGTCTTCCCCAAAAAAGATATGTTGGAATCCTAACCCTCCATACCTCAGAATGTGACCTTTTTGGAGAAAGGTGTTTACAAAGGCAATCAAGTTAAAATGAGGTGATTATATGGGCTCTAATCCAATATGACCGGTGTCCTTATAAAAAGGAAGATCCTTGCTGGCTCAGTCAGTTAAGCATCTGACTCTCGATTTTGGTTCAGGTCATGATCTCAAGATTGTGAGATTGAGCCCTGCATCAGGCTGGGTGTGGAGCCTGCTTAAGATTCTCTCTCTCTCTTTTGGGGCACCTGGGTGGTGCAATTGATTAAGTGTCTGACTCTTGGTTTTGACTCAGGTCGTGATCTCAGGGTCATGGGATCGAGCCCTGCATTGGGCTCCTAGCTCAGTGCAAAGTCTGCTTGAGTTTCTCTCTCCCTTACCCTCTGCCCCTCCCCCACCTCAAATAAATAAATCTTTAAAAAATATTTTTAAAAAGATTCTCTCGGGACGCCTGAGTGGCTCAGTCTTCAAGCGTCTGCCTTTGGCTTGGGTCATGATCCCGGGGTCCTGGGACAGAGCCCGCATCAGGCTCCTTGCTCGCTCAGGAGCCTGCCTCTCCCTCTGTCCCTCCTCCTGCTCATACTTTCTCTTTCTCTCTGACAAATAAATAAAATCTTTAAAAAAGTTTCTCTCTCTCTCTCCCTCCCCGCCCCTTTCCCCCTTGCTTGCATGTTCTCTCTCTCTCTCTCAAAAAAAAAGGAGGAATTTGGACACATAGACAGACACACAGAAGAAGAGATGTGAGACACGCAGGGAGAAGTCTGTTGTCTATATGCCAAGGAGAGAGTGCTGGAACAGATCCGTCCCTCACAGCCCTCAGAAGAAAGCAACCCTGTGGACACCTTGATCTTGCACATCTGACATCCAGAACTGTGAGACAGTAAGTTTCTGTTATTTAAGCCAACCATTTTGTGGTACTTTGTTACAGCAGCCCTAGCAAACTATTATAACTGCTTACAAGAATAGCTGAATTTGGAACTTTTTAGCTGATTATAAGTTTGTATAATTACCTACTAAATGAATGCAGTAATTATTACTTAACTGGAAGTTGGGGTCATGTTTTTGAGTACTTCAAATGATTCATAATTTGATATTTTTAAGGTTTTTTTAGCCGAGGAGCAAAATTCTTTTAAGTTATGTATTCAAATCAACCTAGATTTTTATCACTATGTTTTATACAGTGTTAACATTTCTTTTTTTTTTTTAAGATTTTATTTATTTATTTGACAGAGAGAGAGAGAGAGCACAAGTAGGCAGAGGGAAAGGGAGAAGCAGGCTCCCCACTGAGCAGAGAGCCCGATGCGGGGCTCCGTCCCAGGACTCTGGAATCATGACATGAGCTGAAGGCAGACATTTAACTGCCTGAGCTACCCAGGCGTCCCTTCGCTGTTAACATTTCTATTATATCAACTATGCATGAAGTATCTGGAAACATACTATTCATTTGGACTTCTTTTGTATAAATACTGCTCCTTTCTCAATTTTCTCCTGACTTAGATTCCAAAGTTTTTCCTTCCTTCACCATTCTACCTAATACTAGTAAGACAAAGCAGCCTAGTAAGGCACAGGATGTCGAGCCCTGTCTCTGGATCCAGCTTGGATGGATGATATCCCAGCTCCACCATTTAGCTGTGTGACTTTGGGCAAGTTACATAACCTCTCTGTGCTTCTTGCCTCATCCATAAAATAGGGATAACAATAGTAACTACTTCACAGGGTTGTCATAATGATTAAATAAATTATAATTTGCAAAGTTTTCGGAAGAATGCCTAATGCAAAGTAAGTGTTAAATAAGTTAAGGGAAAAAAAGCACAGCTAGATATTAAAATTGAGATAGAAGAATATTGCATAAATCTTACCTTTAAGAAATTACAATCAGTCTGGGGAGTATGAGACTCTTAGGTCATCCAGTCATCTCTACAAAGCTTAGACCCCCTTTCATGGATGAGAAAGAGATGCAGAAGATGAGAACTTGACCATAGGTCCCAGGCTGTTCACGCGCTCATATCTATAGAGCGAAGCCTATGTGCCAGATGCTGCCAGACCTGGGAACCAGACAGACCAGGTCTCTGTCTGGAAGGCCATGGAGAAAGCTGGCCTGAAACAGGTTGACTTTGGCAATTCCTAAGAAGGAAGTCAAACCAACCTGGGATGATGCAAATGCTACTGCTGTATCTTTCACGGGCTACAGAAGAAAACTCTGCCAAAGATCTGAGATCGGGTCACTTTTGTTCTCTCCATAAGCCTCTCTTCAGGTTAAGAAAATTTCACAACTATCTGAAGTCATGAATGCACTTTTGTTCTGTCATATATGGTAGGAAGAAGATGTGCATAATCTCCCAGGTAGTCTCTTTATTACCCTCCCCCAACCCACACATTTGGAGGGGACCCTGGCTTTTGTTGGAGCCGGGCACTGATGAGGCAGCCAGCTGCCCAGTCAGGAGGCCCTCAGCCCCTGCAGACACGGCCGGTTGGCACATCTCTCTCCTGTTGCCGCGGGAGGCTGATGGCGGGCGATGTGACAGAAATGAGGGGAAAGACAAAGCAAAGAAAACCTGAGACACAGATTTGCCAGGCAACAAGAGGAAAATGCAGAGCCTGGATGTAACTTAAGAAAGAGTATTCAAAGAAAGAAGACATGAACGTTACGGGGCTTCATTGAATACATTTGAGTTATGTTTTGATTTTTCACTTGTCTGATTCTTAAACCTTTTCTACTAAAAATATAGACAAAGCATTTTATTATAGGTCTCCATTGATCAAACAGGAGGTTGCATTTTAGAAAATTACTGCTCACAATTGAGAATAAATCAACCTGGGAATATCCTTTTCTTTAGCAAAGTATTTTTATTCTGAAATCAAATACCGTATGTCATTGCTATTGCACAGAAATCTAGAGATTTTCACCAGATATAAAAGTGCGCTCTAATTCACCCTTTCGTGTCTCTCATGGCACTGCACAGGAGACAGATAGAAAAGAAGTCACTGAGAGATTGTTTCTCTAGGTTCAAGACCAGTTAATCCAGTTCTGGACAAACCATGGCATTTAGACCCATACCGGGGTGGTACTGTGTCCACTGACCCTGGGATATGGTTCAAACCACAGCGAACAATCCAGCTTTGCCTCATGCATTTTTGCTTTTCTTTCCATGTAAGAGAAGGACCAGAGTCAGACAATTTTGTGCATTTCCTTTCCGGACTAGGCATTAGGGGAATTTAGTTAACTTGAATAAAGGAACTAACCAATTATTAATTTCCTATTGCTCCTGCAACAAATTACCACAAGCTTGGTGGCTTAAAACAGCAACAATTTATTATCTTGCCGTTCTCTACATCAGACATCTGACACAAGTCTAACTGGACTAAATCAAGTTATCATCAGCAGGGTTGCATTCCTTTTTAGAGGCTCAGGGGAAGATCAGGGTTTTTTTTGTTCATTTGGGGTTGTTGGCAGAATTCAGGTCCCCGTGGTTATAGGACTGAGCTCCCCATTTCCTTCCTCATTTTCAAAGCCAGCAGCAGTGGTTTGAATCCCTCTCATACTTGAAATTTACCTTCTTTTTTCTTTGGTCTCATCTCTCTGATCCATCTGTCTTCCACTTCCATTTTTAAGGTCTCGTGTGATTAAGTTGAGCCCACCAATATAATCCAAAATAATCTCCCGATTTTAAGGTCCATAACCTTAATCACATCTGCAAAGTTCCTTTTGCCATGTAAGGGGACAAACTTACAAGTTCTGGATATTACAAGTATGGACATCTTTGGGAGGTCATTATTTTGCCTCCTACACCAGCCTTAGATGGGGGATCCGTAACCAGCCTCAAGGTCCCTGAAAAGAATGCACGTGTTGAGATTAATCAACTGGTGTAGCCCTTTCCCTCATGTTGAGAGAGCCCACCCATGACATGGCACAGGCTTAAGACACAGGCCCCACAGCAGATGCCCTGGCTCCATTTCTTACTTGCTGTGTGATTTTAGGAAAGTTCTCACCCTCCAGAGGCCCACTTTCCTCAGCCTATAACATGAAGCTAATGTCAGTATCTACCTGTTATAGGCTGAATGTGTGTGTCCTCCCAAAATTTATATGTTGAACCTAACCCCAAATTGGATGATAATTGGAAGTGGGGACTTTAGTGGGTGACGAGGTCATGGGGGTGGAGCCCTCATGATGAGATAAAAGAGACACCAGAGAGCTCCCTCACCCCTCCCACCCTGTCAGGACACCGAGAAAAGATTGCTGTCTGTAAAGCAGGATGTGAGCTCTCACCAGACACGGAATCTGTTTTTACCTTGATCCTGGGTCTGCGAGCCTCCAGAACCATGAGAAATAAATGCTGTTTAAGTCACCCCGTCTATTTTTGTCATAGCAGCCTAAATGGGCTAATATATTACCTCATAGCGTTGTTGGGGGAAATGACATATTCCCTGTAAAGCACTCTGAAGATTGCCTCCCTCATGGAGTGTGCTGAGATTTTAGCTAATCCAGAAGACTCATATACAAATGAAGCAGACAGTCGCAAGAGTTGATGGTTAAAATTCCTCCCTCTTGTCTCATTCCACTGATTCCAGGATTTGGTGTCTGTGAAGATAAAAATACTCTAGAAGAAATAAAAGCACATTTTCGTCAGTAATTTGATTATGGCAAAGGAGGAGGAAAACGAAAATGTATACTGAGCATCTATTTTGTATGAAGCAATTTGTGTGCCTGAAGGATCTGAGAGCATATTTTAATGAGGTGGAGGCACCAGGTGCTTGAGAAGAAAAGGCATTCCCAAGGTGTTCCCAAGGCACAAAGTAGTAACACAAAAGTGCTGATTTCTGAGTCTTGTCTAGGACCCCTTGATTAATCGATGGCCAAGGGAAATGGACTCTCCAAGGCGGCACAGATGGGAACAAGGAACTGACCTAACAACGTGTGTGAGGTCAAGTCCAGCTGTTCTCTGATGGGTGGCAAGCTGATTTGTGCAGCCCTTTATCACTTAGTAGTCTCCAAATGCTTCCTCCATCTCCTTGGTGTTTGTCTTTCAGCCTTTTTTGGATGAGTTTTGGCTGAACACCTCCCAACTCTGGGACATCGATCATGACCACACTGGCTGACTCAAGGACATGCCTCTTCCTTTGAAGACATAATTCACTTCTGCTTTATTATGAGCAGGGCAGCGCAGCGAGGTGAGAATGACTTGACCACGTAGCCTTTTGCTTATTATCCAAAACGTTCCGTTTAAAACAATGCTGATGTAGATTAATAACAAGGTAGTATTGGGGGATTTGGAATATGGTTTGAGGAGAGGCAGGCTTGACTTTTTTTCTCACACCTTTGTTTGTAACAACTCTATCTATTGGCCACCATAACAAAAACTGCTGAAAGTGAGAACTTATTGGTTTAAGAAATCATGATGTATACTGTCTCCAAAGAGCACCAACTGTTGTGTGTGTGATTGTAACCAGCTTTTATCAAATTTACTGAAAATGTTGATACTTTTATTTATTTTATTTTATTTTAAAGATTTCATTTATTTATTTGAGAGAGAGCGTACAGAGTGGGGGAGAGGGAGAAGCAGACTCCCCACTGAGCGGGGAGCCTGATGCGGGGCTCAATCCCAGGACCCCATGATCATGACCTGAGCCGAAGGCAGATGCTTAACAGACTGAGCCACCCAGGTGCCCCAAAGTGTTGATACTTTTAATGATCATTCTTATGCAAACAGTTTGAACTTGGAAACTTCAATCATTAGAACTGTAACTTCTGATTTTGTAAATAGTAACTGAATTTATGTTTAACACAATACCAAAATCTGTATCATGTATATATTTGGTACGTTTATAGCTCCACACAATGGCATATGAAATGGATTAAAGGAGGCATTTCTATCTCTGGATTCTCTGGGGATGTGATTACTTACAACTTGTGTCTTTAATGTGCAGGAGGACCTTTATACTTAGATTGCTTGGTATCAGGTTTACAACTTCTATTTAATGTGAAACAATGCCATGATTTGGACTAGATGCAACTGTCTTAAATAAGCCACAAAAGACTTGAGTGAGAAATTCAGTGGAGGATGGTCAGTTATCTTAATTGACAGAAAAATAACATTAGCTCAATTTCAGAGTAATCACAGGAGAATGAAAGAAAAAAAATCAACTTAGACTGAGACCCTGCATCAGTTTATATAACATGGCTTCTTTTCACTTGCCCTAGATCACATCTACACTGACAACAAAGTGGAGAGGGAAGCACCTATCTTAGGATTTTGCCAGTAAAAATTATCTGAATAATTACTTGGAGTAGACAGCCCCAGGTTAAAACCTTTCGATAGAGAACAATTGGAGATGGGTAGATTTTTCAGGGTGACTTAGTTTGAGACCAAGGAATGGTCAGTGCTGTTTTTGTCAGGCATAAAACAGATCCCAGAATATACTCCTCTACCCTTGAAGTCCCTTCCCAATTATTTAGATTTAACTTGTTAAAGGTTTTCTACTCATTTTCAGAAGAATAATGAATCCTCAGTATTAAATATTCACTCATCCACCCAACAGTTATTTATGGAGTACCCACTATCTGGTAGGCACTGCAGGTGCCCTGGGAACCAAGATAGACAAGGTCCAAGCTTTATGAATCTCAAAGGAGATAATTGCCATAGCAACTTTTGGTGTCCATCATTGAGGATTTGACATAAACTTTTGCATCTTAACACAATATATTTTTTTCATCACCAAAGAAAAAATTGTTATCAGTAAAAAAGTCTCCACTTGGCTCTTACATGATATACCGTTTGTTCTTTTTCTACCCCCACCCTCTCCTCTGCCGGCAGCAAACGCTCTCCTGCTCCATCAGCTTTCCTCCCTTTTCCTCAGATCCAACAGGAGTTGCGGGAGTGGTGACTCTGTGCTTTAGTCATCATTTTGCTACATTATATAGTAAGTTCATAAACACCAACAGTGGAAAAAAAACTAAACAGTGGGGAAAGATCCATTGTTTATCCCTTGTCCCTCAGGCTCCCCATACTTCCCCAGTGGGGTCAGTTTTGAAATGATCAGACCCATGAGGAGTGGGAAGCAGAACTCCTTGTTGACCTGACCAAACATCTGATGATAATAATCTCTTTTTATTCTATAGGGAGACATTTATCCTATATAAATAGACATCTTACTGTTTTACCTCAATGCAAAATGTGTTAGCACTTAACAGTTGTTTATTACAGCAGTGAACTAGCATCTGTTAGCAGTGAGGTCCTGGCATCCCATCCTATATGAGCAATTCTGAGGAAAGTAAGTCAGAATAGCAGAGCAGTGGTCACCCCCAAATAGCCCTGGGACTGCAGCTTTGGTCAGAACAACTCATCGGCAAAGTTGTGAAGTGAGCAGAGCTGTTTACCCACTGACGCATCCGTTTTACACATATCTCCATAGCGGCTGTCATGTGCTAAGCATGACGCTTGAGGATGAACAAGATACACTTCCTGCCCAAAGAAATGTATAAATTTTAGCTTCCTTCTCTCGACTTTTTTTTTTTTTTTACCTCTACACACCCCATATGTCCAGTATCCCAGTACTCCTTGTTCTTTCCTCTTTTAATTCTCTTCTCTTATCAAAACTCTTCTTGGGGCGCCTGGGTGGCTCAGTTGGTTAAGCATCTGCCTTCGGCTCAGGTCATGATCCCAGGGTCCTGGGATCGAGCCGCATCGGGCTCCCTGCTCAGCGGGGAGCCTGCTTCTCCCTCTCCCTCTGCCGCTCCCCCTGCTTGTGCTCTCTCTCTCAAATAAATAAATAAAATCTTAAAAATAAAAATAAAATACAAATGTAATGTTCCTTCTACTTACCCTTTCATCCCATTTCCTGATGTTAAAAATTCAGTTTGTACCCTGCCAGGTCACTTCCTGTGCAAACAAAATCATATATCAGTGTATCTAGATTTATATTTATATCTAGATATAAACTTACAAAAGCCTTTTTCTTTTTTTTTTTTAAGATTTTATTTTTAAGTAACTTCTACAGCCAACATGGGGCTCAAACTCACAACCCTGAAATCAAGAGTCACATGCTCTTCTGACTGAGCCAGTCAGGCATCCCTAAACATAGAGAATTCTTCAAATATGAGTCATACTTGAACATAATGTATAATTCAGTAACTTCCTTTTCCATTCTATAACATATCAAGAATATCTATGATATATTAAGTAAGAAAATAAGATTATAAACAGCATGTTTAGAGTGATCCTGCTTTTGTAAACTGTGTGTGTGTGTGTGTGTGTGTGTGTGTGTGTGAGCATGCGTGCGTGCACACACACATGCGTGCACGTATTTATAGGCAAACGGAAAAGTCTGGGTATGTAGATTTCTTGGTTGAGAGAGTACAGGTGACTTTTAGTTTTTTGTTCCTTTTTTTTTTAGTTTTTTGCTACTTTTTCTACTGTTTAAGTTTTTAAAGATTTATTTATATACTTCAGAGAGAAAGAGAGAGAGCATGAGTGGGAGGGGCAGAGGGAGAGAGAGAATCTCAAGGAGATTCCAAGCTGATCCCGGAGCCCATTGCAGGGCTCAATCTCGCAACTGTGAGATCACGACCTGAGCTGAAACCAAGAGTCAGACGCTAACCCACTGCGCCACGCAGGCGCCCCTCTAGTGTTTAAGTTTTTAAAATAAGGAGTTTGTAGGGGCGCCTGGGTGGCTCAGTTGGTTAAGCAACTGCCTTCGGCTCAGGTCATGATCCTGGAGTCCCTGGATCGAGTCCCGCATCGGGCTCCCTGCTCGGCAGGGAGTCTGCTTCTCCCTCTAACCCTCCCCCCTCTCATGTACTCTTTCTCTCTCTCATTCTCGTTCTCTCAAATAAATAAATAAATCTTTAAAATAAAATAAGGAGTTTGTATTACTTTTTTTCTGAAGCACCTTCTTTTTTTTTTTGAAAGATTTTATTTTTAAGTAATCTCTACGCCCAATGTGGGGCTCAACTCACAACCCAGAGATCCAGAGTTGCACACTCTACTGACTGAGCCAGCCAGGCGCCCCTCTGAAGCATTTTTTATATGTTTATTGGTCCATTACTTTAATGTGTTACTTTTTATATTACTTTTATAACCAAGATAAAAATCTGTTTTTGTTACAAAGAGGAAAAATCAGTATTACTGGAAAACTTATGACACAGCATTTGGCTGAGGTCGTACTGCTAAATGGTGGATTATTGCTCTGATGACCTTCTGTCCTCTCAGTCTGCCAACTAATGTTAATATTCCCTATCTTTGTAAGTCAAAATATAGCTATGATATTATTATACAATTATTACATAACATATAAGTATGTATATAATGTAATGTACATAAACTATATATATTTAAAGTGAATTATGGCTGCATTTAGGATCCTTCTTTCTGGATGAGATGGGGCTTATACTTTTTGTGGTTTTATTGACTTGGATAGTTATTTCTAATAAATCCAGTAATAACAGGACAAACTGAAGCTGCCACAAAGGGAAGAAATTAAAAACCACAGTCATTTTGTTGCCATTTTTGTTACTGTTGTAGGTAGTGAGATTGACTTCCTTTTTGCATCCGGAGAAATGAGCTATAAATGAACCTTCCAAGGTGAACAGAGGGAGACACATTCTGCATTCTCTGCATCCATTTTGTGACCCTGCCTGGCCGCAAGGAAAGGGGACTGCGGGGCATGTAGTTACCAGTCCTGGCTAAGTTGGGGGGTCTGCTCAGGCACCTCGGCAGCAGATACTCTTCTGCGGCAGATACTCACCTTTCACCTTTATTTTCTACAAAATCTGTTTTCAGAAATGTGGTCATAAAGTGTCACTTCAGCCCAGGGTGTTTGGATCCAAATAGGGACCAAACTTTAGGGCCAACATAGGTTCTCCAGACCTTGACTGATTGTCATCTGAAAGGGAAGCTCCAAGAGAACATACCTTGTGTCTACACAGCGTCGTGAATTTGTAGCAGTAGTAAAGGGTTTTACTCCATAAAATTCTGGCCCTGGGCTGTGCATGTTCCTTTATGCCTTTGTGGGTATCTCTCTCCCTGTGTATCATCTTTGGCCTTGCGTTTTATGATTCTATTTCTTTTTCTCTCATTTCCTTCCTTTTCTCTTTATCTTTTTCTCTTAATTGGCCATATATTAGAAAAAATTATGTTACTTATTGGCTTTATCAAATAATTACATTTTCCATATATTTAATGTTAGGAGTGAAACTCAGTTGTCACTTATTTAGAGGTTTGGGATCAATCATACTTTATATTTTTTTGAGCATTTATCACTAATATCACTGACTGTCATGGTATTATACATTTATTGGTTTACCTCTCTCAATATGATGCAGACTCCCTGAGGGTTGGGGACTTGGACCTGTTCTGTGCTATATCCCAAGTGGGTCCACTCCCCAGGTGCCCCAGATGTCCTTCATGTACCCTGTCCCAATACCCGTGCTTTCCCTTTACCTAAAAGTAACCACATCTTCACTTTTATGGTCATCATCTTTCTAGTCTATCACCCAAGACAACTCTAAACCCTATAATTTAACTTGCTTTGTAAAGAGTATACATCTTTTGGGTGCCTGGGTGGCTCAGTCAGTTTGAGCGTCTGCCTTCAGCTCAGGTCATGATCCGAGGGTCCTGGGATCGAGCCCCGCATCGGGCTCTCTGCTCAGTGGGGAGCCTGCTTCTCCCTCTCCCTCTGCCTGCTGCTCTGCCTACTTGTGCTCTCTCTCTCTCTCTGTCAAATAAATAAATAATAATAAAAACTATTTAAAAAAAAGAGTATACATCTTTTAAGTTTCTTCCAATTCTCCAAGTACCCCTCCATTCTCCTTTTGCCCGCCCGCTACCTTTTTCTTTACAACTTAGTTCTGGAAGAAACTGGGTTGTTTGATTTGTCTTGTAGAGTTTCCTACATCTGGATTTTGCTAATCACATTCCCATGTAACTTACCCAGTTCTTCTGCATTTTCTAACGGGTTATGGGATTATGGACTTGATCAGATTCAGGTATAATTTTGGGTCCAGCTTCTTTGTAGGTGCATGTAGGAGACATGTAATAGCTGATTATCTCTCTGTGTGATGCAAACAGTCATTAATCCATTAATCCATTATAAAGTTCAAAATGGTGATATTTAAATTAAATTTTTACTTCTTTATTTAGTTGACAAAATACTTCCATAATGGAAAACTTCTCCTCGACTTAATTAGCTTACACTGTATAGGAAAGGTAGCATAAATGCTTGATGAAAATACATATTTAGAAAGATGAAATATACAAAAATAAGAGAACTTGATAACCACAGACCTATTAAAAGATATACTGCAATAGGAAGAATAACCTAGGGGGAAAAAATTAGATGGAAGAAAAAATAGTGAGCACAGATCGTGATAATTTAAGTAGGGACACCTGGGTGGCTCAGTTGGTTAAGCATCCAACTCTTGGTTTCAGCTCAGGTTGTCATCTCAAGAGTCCTGGGATCCAGCCCCACGTCGGGCTCTGCGCTCAACATGGAGTCTGCTTCAGATTCTCTCCCTTTCTCTCTCTCTGTCTCCCTTTCTCTCTCTCAAATAAATAAACAAATCTTTTAAAAAATTATAATTTAAATAGGTAAATATAATTAACTATTATAAAACTAATTTGAGGTTTAAAAAACAATATGGGAGTGCTTAATAGGTAGTTAAAACATGCTTAACTTTATGTCTTATTTAGGAGAAAGAAAAAATCATCGAATAACAAGACTTTGTAGGAAAAATGTAGAGCTAAATATTTATGTTAAAAAATAGAAATATAATGCATAGCTTTGAAATCAACAAAGGAGGAAAAAGAATATAGAAGACTTTGTCAGTCCCAAAGAAGAGAAAAAAGGAATAAAGGAGAAAAAGGAAAAGGATCGTAAAGAGAAGACACGAATTAGATGGTAGAATAAATCCAAATACACCAGGATCACTGTTTGAGTTTATTGGATAGAACTCATTTACTAAAAGAGCATCCCATTTGATTAATAAGCAAGAAAGTAAATAAATTTATATCTAGTCCAAGAAACACACTTAAGGGGTGCCTGACTGGGGCTCAGTCAGTAGAGCATGTGACATGTGACTCTTGATCTCAGGGTCGTGAGTTTTAGCCCCACGTTGGATATAGAGATTGCTAAATACATACATACATAAGAAAAACACTTAAAACCATCCAGAAATTTGAAAATAAAAGAAAGGGGAAATGTGATGATCAAATACAAATGAAAAAGAAAAATATGCAGAAGAATAATAGTATTTAATGGAATTAATAGCAAACAAATGGAATCCAAGATAAAAACCATCATTTGGGGTAACAAGTAAAACTGTTTGATAAAAAAGAATAAAAAAGAATAATTTACCAGAAGATAGAACAAGCAAGAACCATAGAAGGATCTTCAACCAAATCATAATCAAGAGGGAAGATCTTAACACCCCTTTAATTAATAGATCAAGCTGGCCAAAAGAAATAAAATTAATAAGCTTGATTGAATTGATATATAACAAAGGAATGAGAGCTTCCCACCTGGTGGATCACAAGATATTGATCCCCAAAAGCCACACAGTGGTCAGGGCAGGGCTTGGCTTATTAAAAGTCTGTTCATTGTGGCAGACCAAATTAACACAAATCAAGGGAGGATGTGGGAGAAATGGTACTTTCACGTATTACTGGTGGGAGTTGAAATGTTACAACCATTTTGGAGAGCCATTTATCAAATGGAGGCATTATCAAAATTGATATGCATATGCAGGAATTCCACTTGTCGGGTATATACCATAGACAAACTCCTGTGTATGTGCATAAGTAGATATGTACTAGAACATTTCCTTGCAGCATTTTTTTGAAACTGGGAAAAACTCAAAGTAACTTAAATGTGTATCAACAGGAAAATGGGTTTGTGAAAATGAAATTCTAGATAGTTAAGTGATCTAGAGTTACCATATTAACATGAGATAAATTGCAAGTATATATTATGAAGAAGAAAAAGGAAGGTTGCAGAATAATAAGGGTATGACAACATTTATGACTTAAAATATGCATGTGCAACAATGGTGTGTGTGTGTGTGTATAAGCTCTATGCCCAATGTGGGGTTTGAACCCACAACCCCAAGATCGGGAGAAACATGCTCTACCAACTGAACTAGCCAGGCACCCTAACAATAGTATATATTATTTATGGATACATAAATAGTATGTAAAATTGAAAGTATGGTAGTATGGTAAAAATATGAAAAAATGCAGGGGAATGGTGTATACCAACATTTATAGAATGATTGTCTAAGAAAGGGGGAAAGAGGCTTCCAATACTTTAAAATAAATAAACCTACAGAGTGATTAGTGACAGTGTCATATTCTATAAATATGCATAGAAAATGTGGGTAGGCTTACTTAAGTTGATACAAGTCTGAGAAAAAGGTCTGTAGTCACTAGAATGGTACACACAGGAGTCTGCTGTCCATTTTCAGAATTGCTGCAGTTATATCACCAAGGCAATAATCTATATTCCTTGGGAGATGTGGCAGATGGGAACCACATGTTGGTTTTAGCTGAGCTGTCCTTCATTTTATTTATGGTTTATAAATACACTCAACTTAAGCCAGGTTTGTATAACTTAGGTAGAAGCAATCAGTCAAGAGTTGCACCTTTATTAAGTGTTTTATCCACAGGGTTCTTAGGAAATTCAAAATAGATATAAAATATTTTCTCTACATGCAAAGAACTTAAAAATTCCTTCTAGCAGTAAGACAAACAGAGAACAGCATAAAACCAAATGTGGGCTGATTGTATGTCTTGTGTTATAAAGATTTAGAAAAATTGGAGATCAGGATGAGCTCTGGTAGCAATTGATGACCCTTCATGAAGTGGAATCTGAGCTGGGTTTTCAAAAATGAGAACTTATCCTGAGATGGAATTTAAAATCAAGACTTTCCTTGGGCGGTACTCTTATTTCAGATCTGGGTAAGCTTCACTTTTATCAACCATTGGCACTGGATTTAAAAGCAGCTCAGCTTACAAAACACTGGTCCAGTGGGGAAACTTTGGTATGATAACTGAGTGCTCAGCTCTTTCCATGTCCCAACTCTTTGCTGTGTTGAAACTGAAATGAGAGGAATGATTATGCCATCCCTCTTTCTGTCCCCTCCAACTGTGGTGCAACTTATGACAAGTAGCAGAAACCCACTCAAACATGCAAAAGTGAAAACAAGAGCTTATTGAACACATACTGCAGTTTAATAGACATGAACAGTCAAGATTCAAAGGGCTTGTAAAATGGAAAGTCAGTCTTGAAATCTACTTTCTCTGTCTTCCATCTCTTTCTTTTGTTTTTCTGTCTCTGTTCCTGTTGTCGGGCTCCCTCTGTTCACTCATCTTGCACAAAGCTCAAAATGGCAGCCTAAACTTTAGATGCACATTCCCTTTGTTTTTGCAATTCCATTTCTTGGAATTTATACTGTAGATATACAAGTGTGCAAAAATAAATCTATAACGGTTTTGGAAAAAAACCCAGAAGCAATCTAAATGTCCATAAGTAAGGGACTACTTAAATAAGTTATGGTATGCCCATTCAATGATACATGTGGTGGATATTACCAGTCCTTGGCATTATTTCTTGATTCCTTCTTCTGGGTACGTGGAAGGAATACATTTCTGCCCTTTTGAGGGTGAGCGTGCTGATGTGATTTGCTTTGTCCTCTGAAATTTTAAAAGGATTTTAAGAGTCCCTGTGAGGCTCTCCATGCTCTTCTGGTACAGCATTTGTAGAAACACACACTGGGGGGAAGAGTCATGAGACAGAAGCAGCCAGAGCACTGAGCCTTCACAGGGAGGACAAGAGCTGTCCCATACACAAGAAATAAATGCAGCATTAAGCCACTGAGATTCTGGTGTTGTTTGTTATCATGACAGAAACTAGATCATTCTGACTGATACAGTATACTGTGTAGTCAATGAAGTGAATGAGATAATGCATATGTATTGAAATGAAAAATTAGATTAGTAAGGGAAAAAGACAAGGGACATAAGTGTAAATAGAATTATTCTATTTGTGATTTTATAAAAATGTTATCTACAGAAAAAGACTGAGGAACTCTTCCAATTTAAAGGAGACTAAAAAGGCATGACATCTAAATGCAATGTGTGATCTTGGATTGGATCCTAGAGCAGAAAAAAATTCTTTTTCTTCTGATATATAAAAGACATTAGTAGAGTAATTAGTAAAATTTGAATAAGGTCTACAGATTAAATAATAGTATCAAATTGATGTTACTGTCTTGATTTTTGTAATTATACTATGTTTATAAGGGAAAATTGTCTTATTTTCAGGAAACACACACTGATGTAAATAGGCATCATATTTACAATCCAATCTCAAATTTTTCAGAAAAAAATGTGTGATATATATGTATGTGTGTGTGTATGAGAAAGAGACTACATAGAGAGAAAAATTATATATATATATGAGAGAGAAGGAATAATAAAACAAATGTGGCAAAATGCTAATATTTGCAAAGTTCTGGGTGAAGGATATGTGGTTTTTTGTACTATTTTTGTGATTTTTTTTTTTTAAAGATTTTATTTATTTATTTATTTATTTGACAGAGAGAGACACAGCGAGAGAGGGAACACAAGCAGGGGGAGTGGGAGAGGGAGAAGCAGGCTTCCCGCTGAGCAGACAGCCCGATGCAGGGCTCGATCCCAGGACCCTGGGATCATGACCTGAGCCGAAGGCAGACGCTTAACGACTGAGCCAACCAGGCGCCCCCCTATTTTTGTGATTTTTTAAAGTCTGAAATTATCAAAACAAAAAGGCAAAAACATTTCTTTATATACACTTAGAAATTTTTTTAACTGTAAAATACAGTTATCTCTGGGTAGGTGGATGGGTAGACGGAACTGGATCTCTGAGGCAGAAAGGAGACTTTTACTTTTCTTGGGCTCCCTTTTATTCCATTTGAATTCTCCAGAGATGATCCATGCTTATTATTTTCAGACACAAAGTTTTGAGATGATTTGTTCTGCAGCAAATAGATAACTAATGCATCAGACGACTCCTCACAAAATGCAAACTGCTGTAGGAGAAAGATGACAGCTTGAGCCACCACCAGAAAAGTAAGAGACTTTTTAAAAAAAGATTTTATTCATTTATTTTGAGAGAGAGAGCGTGCGCACGCACACAAGTAAGGGGGAGGGGGAGAGGGAGAGGGAGAAGCAGGCTCCCCACTGAGCAGGGAGCCCGACTGGGGGCTCAATCCCAGGACTCTGGGATCATGACCTGAGCTGAAGGCAGACGCCTAACCAACTGAGCTACCCAGGCGCCCCCAAAAAGCAAGAGACTTTAACAAGTTTCAGTTATAGCATGAAAGAGAATGTCTGAAAGCATTAAGCATAATTTTCTCATTTTACAGGTCAGTAGATAAATTTGAGGATGTGCCGCCTGGCTGGCTCAGTCAGAAGAGTGTGAGATGCTTGATTTCGGGGTCGTGAGTTCAAGCCCCTCACTGGGTGCAGAGAGTACTTAAATAAATTTTTTTAAAAATAAAGAAAAGATGGTAATGTTGGAACCTGAGTTAGTGGTCTGGAAAGTGGAAGAAAGATTTCAAAATACAGAGAGAAGAAAAAAAAGCAATAGAAATGGTGAAAAAAATCAAGACATGGAGGACAGATGCAGGAGATGCAAGATTACCAGAAGGAAAAAAAGGAATGGAGGAGAGGCAATAATGGAACAAAAAAAGGAAGAAAATTTCTCAGAGGGAAAGAACAATTTGAATCTGAAGATTGAAAGGCCTTACTGAATTCCGGTCAGATTGATTAAAAACAACAACAACAGGTATATCTACTTACACACAAGCATGTTGTGGTAAAATTCCTGACTCCAAGAGTCGAAGTACTGATTTTATTTTATTTTATTTTATTTTATTTTATTTTATTTTATTTTATTTCAAAGTACTAATTTTAGAGTCTTTGGATAGAAGAATTTACTTAAAAAGGAAAAATATCAGCCTGGCATGACATTTTGCTTTAAAAACCTGAAGCTAGGGAAAATGAAGTAAAATCCACAGACAGTACCAAACAAATGAAATAACAAAAAACCCTCCCCAAGAAACCTCCCCCAGCTTAGGTACGGTTCATCTGTTAGGGTGAAAGAAAAGTCTATGTGCATCTATGGAAAGGAGGCCAGCACGGGAGTGAGAGAGACAATAGCTGGACCAGAGCGGGGCCAGGGGGCAGCTCACTTATTTACTGTGAAGTGTTAGGAATCTAACCCTGATCCAGAACTTCTTGTGTGTGTGTGTGTGTGTGTGTGTGTGTGTGTGTGTGTGTGTGTATGTGTGCGAGATAAAATTAACAAAGATGAACATTTAAAAAAACAACAGTCACTTTTTACCAAGATGCGATAATTGAGAAGAACATAATGCCTATGGCTAGTGGCAGCCGCGATGAATGCAGGAGTACAGGAGAGGGCTGGCTCATACACTGCATTTGGAGCTGTGAATTCAGTACACACCACTGGCAACGCAATCTGGCACTACCTATTAAAATAAAAAATATGCAGGGCCGCCTGGGTGGCTCAGTCGGTTAAACATTTGCCTTCAGCTCAGGTCATGATCTCAGGGTCCTGGGATTGAGTCCTGCATCAGTCTCACTGTTTGGCAGGGAGTCTGCTTCTCCCTCTCCCTCTGCCCCTCCCCCCTGCTCACTCTCTCTCTGTCTCAAATAAATAAATAAAATCTTTAAAATAAAATGAAAAATATGCATACCTTTGCCTCAATCATCTTCCTCTGCTGGTCCTTGCAAATAAAGGCACTATTACATGAGAACATGTATTATTTTATTGCAGCACTTTTTCTAGGGACAAAAAATTGGAAACAAAGTGTATGACCTTCACTGAGGAAATAATTGACTAAATGGTGGAAGATTAAGCAACGCAGGCTATTATACAGCTAAAAGGGTGAGCGAGCTCTCTATCAATTGACTTGGAGAGATTTCCACTACGTATTTTTACTGGGAAAGGAAATGCAAAAAATTTTATAACCCTCCCTTTATTTTGTAAAACAGTAATGAAGAAATCCCCACGTATATGAGTTTGTCTAATTAAAAGAGTAGGTAGAAGGTATGCAAGGGCACACAGAGGTTGTTAACCTGCTCAGAGCAGGGGGATGGAGTCAGCCAGGAGAAGGGAAGAGAGAGGAGAGAAGTAGGACCAGGAACATAAGCTTAAGCAATAACTCACGACAGGCGTAGCACCTGTATAGAGTGGGCTGATGCTTTGCAAATAAAGCTTTAAATTTGTGAAAACTAACATATGTTTTTGTATAGCTTTTATGGTTGTTTTCTAATTACGGAGCTCTGGCAGAATGGGTGTTTTACCCAAATTAGGGATGCGTACTATATATTCCAAGTTTAGCAATGCAAATTCTCTTCTGTAGAAAATTAAATAAACAGTCTTTAATGTAAGTACTGAAACAAGGCCAAACCAGCAGTTCTTTTGAAAACTGGCAGTCTGCCTGCTGATCATTATTTGCTATTCTTCCCCAAACAAATACCTCTGAAGAAATGGCACCCAAAGCCGGTTGTAGATAATCTTTAAGGCTTACATAATTTTGGAAAGTATAAATTTATGGTTCACATACCCCGTTGTCATGAAAACAATAATACATATATGGGCAAATGTATGGACATTAACAATCCATTTTTGCATATTAATAATTTCATGGCTTGGGCTTTTTAAGCATGAAAATTACATATGTTATTTATTTCCAGCATGATTCCTTCATTGATTTGCATGAATTTTTCATTTTCAAACTTAGGAAAATTAACTTTTAGAAAATCATTTACTAGTAGAAACAATGAAACTCTTTTAAGTAATAAAATAGAGGGCACTTAATTTTTGCTTAAAAAAAGAAATTTCTGAGTAAGAATGTAAATATGAGGGATAATGTTTAATGTATTAACTCTCTTCATGGACATTTGCATTTTTAGAGGGGAAAAAGCTTTAGAACAAAGGAATTTTAAAATAGTATTTCTAACATTAATGAAATAGAGGTTTGGTCCCTAGTGGGCAGGGAACTTTCTATCATGCAAAGGACTAGAACCAAGAATAGGGCCCTGTTCCTATGCACCTGGCTCCCTGCTCTCAGATCAGCTCCACTCCTCAGCCCTAGCCAACAAAGGCTATATGCAGACCCTTCCAGGCTGATTAGAACAATTACCAAAATCTCTTTGTTCATTTCCAACTTTGATCTTTTTTTTTTAAGATTTATTTATTTGGCAGGGGAGGGGCAGAGGGAGAGGGAGAGACTCAAGCAGACATCACACTGACCACAGAGCTGGATATGGGGCTCGATCTCACGACCCTGAGATCACGACCAGAGCCAAAACCAAGAGTCAGACGCCCCCAGGGGCCCCCCAAATTGATCTTTCATTAGTGTGTTTCTGACTCAGAAAGTGTAGCCCCTCACCCAAAACCCCCCTTCCAATTCCACACCCTTTCCCCAAATTCTGATTCTGTTTAGGACCATCCAGACCTGATCCTTGGACTTGGCCTCCCAGCTGTAGTATGACTTTCTCCTCTCTCAAATGGTTTTGCTCTGGACTCCCCCCATCTCCTTTGCAGGGCCCTACATCAGCCTTAATAGTGCTAATGGGAAGCACATCAGATGTGTAATTGTCATCTTTTTTTTTTTAAGATTTTATTTATTTATTTGGGAGAAAGAGAGCATGCGTGCAAGTTGGGGGAGGGGCAAAGGAAGAGGGAGAGAGAATCTCAAGCAGACTGTGCTGAGCCAGAGCCCAATGTGGGGCTCGATCTCATGACCCTGAGATCATGACCCGAGCTGAAACCAACATTTGGTTGCTTAACTGACTGAGGCTTAGCACCCAGGCACCCTGGCACCCTGTGATATTATCATCTTAATGTTGCTTGAAGAGTGTTGAATTGACACAGAGCCCAAGGTGAGTGACACTTAAAGGTTAAGGGTCCATTCAGTGCCATTATATGGAAGTACTAACAAACAGATAGTCAAGTTGGCTACTCAGTGTGTCTCCAGTCTCTGGGATTTGGAGAGGCAGTGCCAGATTCAGCATCTTTGATCTCTCTCAGGCTTTTCCCTCTATGCCTTGTTGACTCATTGTTTTCTTTAAAGATGTGAGTAATGTTAGCCAACTGTCTGATTCAGCTCTTCCCACTTGGACTTGTGAGCAGTTTTTCTGAAGGTATCATATTTCATTCATGATATATTGATTTTATTACTGTAACTGGAACATTCTTGAGTTCTTCAGGTTTCAGAGATCATTTGTTCAATGCCAAAGTAGCAGGGTCTAGGCTCCCATTTCCACCCCCAAGTTTGCCCTCTTGCTTTGGACTATTGCTCAATTCCTGCCAATCGTCTCTTTGTCTCTTATAACTTTTTTTTTTTCATGCTGTTTTTCTCTTCATGCATTGCATAAGATACAGAATCTCTGGGCTTACGTTCTAGCACTTCAGCAAGTTGAGCAGAAAGAAGGCATTTCTTTCCCATTAAGCTCAGCAAACATCCCAGCATTGGGTCTTTGGATTTGGCTTGGGTTCCTAGCGTATCCCTTAAATAATCACCGAGACAAATGCTCTTGGAGACTGAGAGCCAGAATGAAGGGGTTGGGGGTGGGGAGTCAAATCCACCCAAACACAGGGATGAGAGTGGAGGAGGAAGAGCTCCTGAAGGAAAATACCTTCATGCTACCAGAGGGAAAATGGATGCCGAAAAATCAAATGAAACAAAACAAAACAGATGTTCACTGTGCTTGGACATTAGCAAAGAAAATTACGGAGCAGAAAAGAAAAAATCCACTTCTTTTTTTTTTTTTTTTTTTTAAGATTTCATTCATTTATTTGACAGAGAGAGAGAGAGAGCACAATCAGGGGGAGCTGCAGGCAGAGGGAGAAGGAGAAGCAAGCTTCCCGCCGAGCAAGGAGCCTAATGCGGGGCTCGATCCCAGGATCCTGGGATCATGACCCAAGCCGAAGGCAGACGCTTAACCAACTGGGCCACCCAGGCGCCCCCAAAAAATCCACTTTAAAATTAATGCATACTGATACCCTGGCTTCTAGATCTGTCTCTGCAGAGGGCTGCTACACTGGCAGTCACTCTCCTTAGGCCCCTGGTGACAGGAACATCTTTGAGAGAATAGATGATACATGTGGGAATCCCTGACTCTAAACTCTACTCAGGGTACAGGCCCTCCACTATCCCCTTTTTTCCTTCTAAAATGAGGGGAACCCTCCTGACTGCTCCTTTTTCCTTTCTCTACCATCCTAGCCCTTTTTCTGCAGAGCCTCAACTCTGCTCAAAGGAAGGTACAACTCTGCATCATTCTGCAGAGCTGTTTACCTTCCAAGAGTCTCAAACTCTTCTGTCTGGAATCCTCTGGGGCCTTTGATTTTGTATGATCAAAAGGTCTATTGAATTTTTTCTTTTTTTCCAAATCAAAAGAGCAGACTCAAGCCTCAAATGAGAACTGCTTCTGTCTCTAGATAAGAAGATTGCCTACGTCAGTTTGGACTATTATCTGCCTAAAACAGAAAAAAGCCCAATATTGTGGCTTCAACAAGATAGAAGTTTATCACTCTTTCAGTAAAAGAAGTCTAGAGACAGGCCCTCCAGTGCTGGTTTGGCGGCTCCAAGGTCTTCAGAGACCACGGCATCTACTATTTTGCTTCTCTGCCCAGATGATCACTTGCTGGCCACAGGAAGGAACAAAGAGAAAGGAGTGAAGCAAAGCCTGCCACTTTTTTTTTTTTTGAGAACTTTCCAGAAGTCCTCAGCCACCCTGTGCTTACATCTCCTTGCCCAAAGATAGTTGCCACATCTTGTCACAGGTAGCTGTGAGAGGGCCAGAACATAGAGGCTTTTCGATGAGCCCTTTAACTGAGAGGAAGGAAGGGACTGGATGGGGGAGGAGGCAGCTGCCACACGGTTGGTGACTTCCGAGATGCCTCTTTGCTCTCCCGTGCATTGCTCTCAATCCCTTATTTGAAGTCATCTTCTGCTAGCTCATCTATGGTACCTAAAATTCAGTCTGTACCATTTTAGGATGTCCGTCATACAGTAGGTTTGACAGCTCTGAAAAATAGGTGTGGGTCATTTTAAGATACACAAAGCTGAGAGGAAGGCCCAGGAAAGTCCTGAGAAGGTTTTCATTTGGAAGAGGTCATAAATATTTGACATCCAGACAACATAAGGGGCGATATGAAGGGCCTTTGTGGTGACAAAAATGTGAGCCCACCGCATCTCTCGTCTCACAGCTAGATGGGACTCTACAGCTTCTTCAAAATCAAAAGTTTAATTTTGCAAAAGTCAACAGCATTTCATCGTAAAATTATATCTCAGTAATTTTTTAAGTCAATTGTATTTCAAACTGGTACGTTTAAAAATGACATACTTAGTATGCAGTTTCGATTAGTCTTATCAATTTTTTTCCTTTCAAATATTAAAGAAACATTAAGGGGGGAAATCAGTTGAATTCTCAGTAAGAAGGTCTCAATTTTTGAAAACGTTTTATTCTGAACATTTGAAAATATATATAAAAGAATATAATTAAACTCCATGTACTCATTACCCAATTCAACAATTACCACCCTTTTGCTAGTCTTATTTTATCTATTTGTCTGGCAGTTTTTCCCTGGGTGGATTATTTTAAAGCAAATCCCAGACATTATATTATTTAAGCCTTCAATAAAGGCTGTTTTTAAACTCTGTGATCCCAAGCACACGAACAAGGGAGATAAAACTCCGTAATTTCAAACGACTAAAACTAGCAATTTCCACATACTGAAAAAATGTGTAGTCACTGATTCCTGGAGATGGAAGTGAGAGGGTAGATAGGCACAGAGCAGGGATACAGAACGTGACAAGCAAAATAATGCCCCGCAAAATGTCCATCCTAATCCCTGGAATCTGTGAATATGTTGCCTTAAAGAAAAGGAGGAAAAGAGTTGCAGATGGAATTACTGTTGCTAATTGGCTGACTTTAAGATAGATTGTCCCCGGTTATCTGGGTGGGCCCAATGTAATCACACGGTTCCTTAAAAATGGAAGAGGAAGCAGAGGTGAGTCACAGAGAGATGTGACTGAGGGCCAGAGTGATGTGATGTAATGGGAATCCACCGGCCATTGCTGGCTTGGGAGATGGAGCAAGCAGGGCAGGAGCCAAAGAATGCCTATGGCCTCTAGGAGCTGGAAAAGGCAAGGAGGCATACTCTGCCTTAGAGCCCGCACTAGAGAACACAGCCCTGCTGACGTCTCTATTTCAGTCCAGTGAGATCTGTGCTAGACTTTTCACCTGGAGAACTCTAAAATAAGAAATCTGTATTGTTTAAAAGCCACCACAGCTGTGGTAATTTGTTAGTGCTGCAACACAAAACTAACGAACAGAGTGAGAGGCGGTCACCATTTGGCAACTTGAAGGGGACAGGTGGGAAAGGTTTCTTCAGAGATCTGAATCCTTTAGCCAGAAAATAATGTAATTACACCAACTCCTCGGAAGTAGGTCCTACGGATGGCAAAAGCCTCAGTTTTCAAGTCCTGCTCTTGTGCTAAGAATGTAAGTCAGCAGTGTGCTATAAAATTTGAAAATGGAAAAAAAAGGAATGTACACCCCCTGCTGGTAGATAGAAAACAGACTTTTCCTGTTTTGGATTCTGGTTTCCTTGTATATTCTGGGAAGAGGGAAGGCGATCCCGGGCCTGTCACCGGTGGGCCTCGGTTTGGACTAACTGAGCTCTGAGCCCCACGCAGACTGTAGAATACCGATGGGGCCACACTGAGCTGATTATTTTCACAACGCGTGGTTGGAGAAGTACCTCTTTAGATCTGTTTGTTGTTTCAACAGAACCTTCTCTTTTAAAGAATGCAATATAAGAGATGCTATGAGACAAACATCTTTTCCAGTTAAGATGCTTGCAAGTTCAGTTAAAGAAAAACAAGCCAGCCTCCAGCATGCTTACTCAACATTTGTTCAAAGACTCAAGGTGGTAGTGTGTTAGTTTCTGAAATTTTAGTCAAAAATAATCCCTTCATCTGTGACAAGGAATTAATAAGAGAATTCTTAAGAACTGTTATAGAGATTATATTTCTGATTTTTTTTTAATTAAGAAATGATTTATTAAAAAAAAAAAAGAAATATCCTGAAACAATGTTCTTTTTCCTGATTTGTTCCCACGCAAAAGAAGGTTGTTTACCAGTGGACCAAGCTTTTTCATTTGGTCTGGCAACTTCATTCCCCCCTCTTCCAACTGCCTTCTCCTATTCTGGGCATACCCATTAAAGCATGGAGGTTAGAGGTGACAGAGGGGAAGGAAGGAGAAGGCAAAAGAGAAGGAAGAGGTTCTAGAGTTCTAGAGTGTAGAATTGTTTCATATGTATTTTTGCACATAATATGCTTGTACTTAACATACAAAGTTAATATGACATGTATTTATATTATATATGTTTATTATATTACTGTATATTGTATTATATTTATATAATATATATCTATTACATAGATACACAAACATAAAGAAAGAGAGCAAGTTAGCTCTGTACTAATTAGGACTCTTTAATCAAAGTAACAAAACCCATCTAAGCTAGGATGAGTACATCTCTTCCAACAGCAGATTTACTTTTTTTTAATAGATTCACACTTACTCATAACAGAATTTTGCATCCCACCACCTGCTCCTCAGTAACCTCAACACATACTTGGTGATAACTTACTCCTTTGCCTAAACATTAGTTAGCAAATGTTTAGAGAGTGCCCACCTCTAAGCACTGGGGATTCAATGCGTAAGTTAGAAAAGGTCCCTGCTTTTCTTGTAACTTATAGTATAGTGGGGAGAGGGGAAAAATGGCCCGAGAAATTTTCAAATTGAGGAGGCTATTTAGATCGAGGGGTCTGGGAAGAATTTCTGAGGAGGTGATATTAAGCTGTACAGAAAGCCTCAAAAGGAGGGAATTGTGGAGGGGTGGGCAGCATTCCAGGCAGAAGGAACGGTGTGCAGAAAGAGCTTGGAGTATGTGATGAATTGCAAGGAGACTACTGTGGCGAGAGTGTAGTGAGAGATGAAGATGGGACGTGAGAGGAAAGGAGAGTGAATGCCGGGCAGGTGCCCCTCGCGTAAAGTCTCTCAAGCCATGGCACACAAATTGGATTCTACCCTGAGGTCACGACTTTTAAGCAAAAGAGTGATCAAATTAATGTGTTGAGATGATCACTCTTGCTGCTTTGTGGAGAATGGGTTGCCAGGGGGTCAGGAGACATTCAGAAGCCTGTGGAAACAGTCCGGCTGAGGTTGAGGAGGCTTGGCCTGAGGTAGGGAAAGCTGAAGTGGAGAAAAAGGGATGGATCTTGGAGGTTGATTGGCCAGGACTCAGTGTGGGTTGGACATGTGCATGTGTGAGAAAGACAGAAACTAAGGTTCACTCTTAGGCTTCAGGTTTGAGCCTCTGGATGCCCAGTGGAACATGTCAATTGAAATGATTTGGGCCAAAGTAAAAGAAAGCTTTGGCTGAAACCAAGAGACATGTGTGAGTTCATATAAGTTCAGAGGTAGGACAGGCTTCAGGATTCACTTCAGCAGTTCTTGAGGAGTCTGGCTGTGGTTAGAGATCTATGTGTGATTTTTCAGGCCTAACCTTAGGGAATCACAGAAGCTTTACCTGACAGGTCTCCCCGGGAGTGACTGCCCTCCCCACACAGCCAGTACACTGCAGTCTCTGGGGAGCACTGCAGTCAGGGACTTGGGCCCCTGTGACTCCCATGCTTCTCCTGTTTGCATTCCCAGCCCCAGGTCCTCCAATACTATCTCCTTATCTGAGGCCTTGGCAGAGGTCTTCTTTAGTCTCCTCGCTGAAGCCACCTCCTGGGGGAAGGAGGAGTACTTTTCCACACTAAGACTTCCCCTCGTTCCTCTTTCCCAGGGTCCATAAAACTGCATGAGCCTTTTGTTCAGTGAGATCCACCTGACCCTTGACCTCCCCCTGACCCTTGACCTGTATCCTGTTCCATGGGAAAGTGGAGCAAAAGGGGTCAGTGCTTTCTCTGGTTTTAGCCATCATGGTAAGTTGATTGAAGGCTTAACTCTCATTTTTGGCTTCTTGCTTTAATTGGCAACTCTGACACCTGACAACTCTGGCTCCCACCTGGGACCCGGTGCTCGGGATTGTGCTCTCTCTCTCTCATTCTTCCCCCACCCTCATCCCCACCCCCACCCCCACCCCCACCCCAGCTCAGCTGAGCTCCTGACAGATCTGCCTCCTTTTCTCCACAGGTCTTTCAGCTTTGCCCTCCTGCATGTGTTAGCTTTATCCTCAGGATGATGGTGAGATGTCCCTAGTAGTTCTGTCACCAGCTAGACCCAAGACCTGACCTTTACTGCTCACCTGTTTGTACCCAGCCACCTTTGTTCCAAGTTTTTCCTTCTTTCCAGCTTATCTCTTAACTCAGGCAAGAGACCTGAAGGAAACCGAAGCTACCCCTCAAGCAGTAATGACTGCCTGGAGGAGGAGCTCCACAGCCCCAGACCACCCAGACCAGTCTGAACTTAACTACTTAACTGCCCCTCCCCTTAAGTGTATAATACATTATTAGCTATAGTCACCAAGCTGTGCAGTAGGTCTCCAGAACTTATTCATCTCATAACAAAATGTGTACCTTCAACTAACAAAGATACTATGATTCAAGTCAACATTTACACAACAACACATATTTGCCCTTTGTGTCAGCCTCCCCTTGAAATTTGCTCAGAGTAGATCTTAAGTGTTCTTACCACACACACACACACACACACACACACAGTAACTATGGAGGTGATGGATATGTTAATTAGCTTGATTGTGGTAATCATTACACAATATATATCAAAACAACATGTTGTACATCGCTATGGTCTGATGTTTGTGTCCCCCCGCAAATTCATGTGTTCAAATCCGAGTGCCCAATGTGGTAGTATTAGGAGGTGGGGGCTTCCTGCTTACGTCCTTATGAAGGCACAGTAAAGCCCTTATGAATGGGATTAGTGCCCTTGTAAAAGAGCCCAGAGAGCTAGCTTGCCTCTTCTGCTGTGTAAGCTTACACCTAGAAGGCACAGTCTATGAACTAGGAGATGGGTTCTCACCAGACACTACATCTGCTAGTGCCATGATCTTGAACTTCCCAGCCTCCAGAATTGTGAGAAATAAATGTTTGTTGTTTATAAGACACCCAATTTCTGGCATTTTTTGTCATAGGAGCCTGAATGGACAACACCTTAAATATGTACAATTTTTATTTGTCAATCACACCTCAATAAAGCTGGAAAATAAATTTAAAAAAAGAACTTTGAAGGTATGTGAATAGGCTTCGACAGACTTAATCTCACTCAATTTAAAGGAAGGCCAATAAGCATATTAAGTATTTTTTAAAGAATGCGATAACTTGTTTTGTTGTAAGGATTATTGTATTTGAAAGAATATTATTCTATACCATGCTGTACAGACATTAATAATAATTGTTATTGTGTCATTCTCCCTAAAGCAGAATTCCTTCTGTGAGCTCAGGACTGAATTCTAGTCCTGGCTCCATTTCATAACGTCATTTAATCAATCATTTAATATCAGTAAGTCTCATTAATCTCTATCTGCCTATCCCATGTAGTTAAAAAGACTAAATGAGATAGCATAAAACGGCAAAGGTTTTGATCAACCCAATTATTTTAAAATTGTATCTATATTATAATTTAAGAAGCCTAGCATCTCCCTTTCCCTTAATTTCAAGCTCCAATTTATCGGCCTTTCTCAAGCCACAGGCTGCTGGGGCCTGTGGGCAGTTGGGTTTGAATGAGGCCCTGAATTCTTTGGAAGTCACAGCTCAGGGGGCTGCCATAAGGGCTGTTCTACTGTGCACATGTCCAGCTCCTAGATGTGTGTGTGAGGAGGCAGGGGTGGGATGGTGAATGGGCAGGAAAGTAGCTTGAAAGATGCTTGCCCCCAGATATCTGTGGAATTCTCAGTGAAGGAATTGGTTTAGCACTGTATGGAAGCCTGGAGATCTGCAGGCCCCTTAGAGCTAAAAAAGGGTTGTAGAGCTTATCCCTAAGATGAAACTTCAGAGCGATAAGGGAGCAGGAGGACTTCCTCCAGGTCCTTTGGTAAGGGCCCAGTAGCCTGCTTCTTTCCATAGATATCATTGGCCCCTGGGGGATAAGCATCACTGGGCCTTCCACTGGTTTCACTGCCATCATTTAGAGTACTCTGAAAACCAGACTTGAGCTTCACGTGGACCACTGAGAAAAATAGCTGCTAAGATACCCCCAGCCAGAGAAAAGAAGTTCAGTTAAGACAGATAGGATGCATATCCAGCAAAATAGAACCATTCAAGGGGCTCACTCTCACACTTACAGATCCATCATTACACCATGCTGCCTGGACTTCTAACTGCTAGCATCTGCATTTCTTTCCATGAGGGCTTTTCCTGGCTCATGGGGCAGGCTGGGGTATAAGCTCCAGGAACATGCCGTAACCAAGGACGATGGAAGTTAGTATATAAATACCCCATCTTCCTCACCCCTTCAGTAGGATAACTCTGCAGTGTATGTTTTACCCTGGTCTCCAGAATTCTCCAGCGGGATCAGCTCCAGTTACCCACAGTGCTAACTTCCTTGATAATAATCCATTTTTTGGCTTTCTTTCCTTTCTGACTCACTTCCCTGCTCTGCTACCATTTTTTCCTGGATCACCTCCCACATAAACTACTTGCTTTCAAATCCTTGTCTCAGGGCCTGCTTCTTAGGAAACCCAAACTAAGACTTGTAGTGTGCCAGGAGGATTAAATAAAGCAAACAGAATACTCCTGCCTGTGCTCCCCTACTTGACTCCCAGAACACTTCCAGTTTGGTCTGGAAGGATTTTCTCTTTAGAGAATTTGACCAGCTGGAAAGAATGACCTACAGATACTGATGTCATGTGTTCCCAACTAACAGCCCAGCCAGATCACCCTACAGAGAAGCCCTCAGGAAACAAGTTCCACCTTCATGCTGGAAGCTTCCAATCAGCTTTTATAGCACTTAACTCCAGCTTTTTAGTTATGTACTTTTTAAAAAGATTTTATTTTTATTATTTATTTGAGAGAGAGAGAGAACACACGAGTGGGGGGAGGGGCAGAAGGAGAGGGAGAAGCAGGCTCCCCGCTGAGCAGGGAGCCCGATGCGGGTTCAACCCCAGGACCCTGAGATCGTGGACTGAGCGGAAGGCAGATGCTCAACCGACTGAGCCACCCAGGTGCCCTTAGTTATGTACTCTTAAGTATGAGTGAATAGTTGAAGACTACCAGAAAACTTCCAATATGATAGATGGAGACCAAATTAATAGCAAAAAGCAGCTGAAAGGAAGAAGAGACTATTCAAGAAGAAGAAAACTTTAAAAATGTATTGTGTGTGTGTGGTTTTTGTTTTGTTTTTTGTTTTTTTAGAGAGGGACAGAGAGAGACTCTTAAGCAGGCTCCATACCCAGGGCAGAGCCCAATGTAGGGCTAGACATCACAACCCTGAGATCATGACCTAAGCTGAAATCAAGAGTCAATCACTTAACCAACTGAGTCACCCAGGTGCCCCTAAAAATGTATTGTTAATATCCTCATAGGGATTAGAAATCTATGAAGCAAAGCTATGACATCATAATGAAGAGACATTTGAAAAACAAAAGAAAACTCCAGAAAAATAAAAACAGTATAGATGGCTGGAAGAAAAATTTGAGTTCTCCAATAAAGAGCAAAAAAACAAAGATGGAAAACAGGAGAGTAAAATAGATGGTAAAAGGGCTCTTACATCAAGTTTGGGTTTGAGTATACATCAGAAGCTGATGTAGGGGAGCTATCAGAAGATAAAAGACGGGAACCTGCTCATACCTGAACAAAAGGAAATAAAACTTGGGCAGTTGTGCAGGCCAAGAATGGAGGCAGAGGTCCTGCTTAGGCAGTTCTTGCATTAATGAGAACTAATGAGCACCTGATGTAAAGACAGAGGACATTTGGACAGAAATTAAGAAAAGGATGAGAGATTAAATGGTGGAACAAACTGAAGTTGTGACTGAGCAGGTGTGTGTGTGTGTGGTGGGGGGGCTGTGGATCTGATGTAAAAGGTTAAAGAACGGATGGATCTAGATTTTTCTGCAAGATCCTAAATGTACTGGGCTCCATTAAGCAAGATGAGGAATCAGCGAGGACCAGTAGGTTGGAGTGGTGTGTGTAGGAGGTAGAATGCAGATTCCCGAGTTCAGGGTCAATCAGTATTTTTTCAGTAGGTGTCAGATATTGGGATAAAGTTTTGTCTGGGTCGCCTGAGGAAAGGCAGAGGAAAGTCACCAGAAAAAAGACAACCCCCTTCAGGTGTTTGTAGTTAAGGAGGTACAGCCCTTGGCCTGGAGGGGATGGGGGGGACGACAATGAATGTTTGTGCAGGATACTTGGTGACAGGAACTGTAAATGCACGCTTGCGCAGGACCGCCTCTGGGGGTCTGCCCTGTAGAAGAACGAGAGCCTCCTTCGTCACCGAGAGGACGCTCAGACCACGCCGCACCCTAGGATGTTGGGCTCGGAGTCTATCTTGAAGACCCGAATCCTCTGGCCTTCCTAGTAGTGCAAAGGAGGCATGGTGCGCATGCGCATGACCACCCCAGGGCTCAATCAAAGGCGGCGGGAAGTTGGTTTTCTGAGTAGCAACTGAGCTGCTTGAAGACCGATTGGAGATGACAGACCAATAAACAAACATTTCATTGGTTTAGCGTGCTCAGCCTCCCAATTCTCCAGCTTCCTATTGGGCCTTTCAAGCAGAGCAGGGGCGTGACTCCCGGGGCTCCTCCCCGCGCTCTGGCCCAGCTTCGGGGTCCGGGGCTGAGGGAGCGGGACGGAAGTGAGTGGGTCCCGCCCCTTCCCCCCTCGTCTTCGCTGGAGCCGCTGCCGCTAGAGTCGCTGCCCCCTCTCCGGCGAGCCGGAGTCTCCGTGCCGTACCCTTGGTCCCCGGCCGCGCGGAGCCGGGATGCACTGCTCCTGCTGTGGGTCCTCATCATGGAGACCAAACGGGTGGAGATTCCCGGCAGCGTCCTGGACGATCTCTGCAGGTACCGCGGCGCTGCCCCGGCCCCTTTCGTCCCCTCCTCGTTTTCTCTCACACTGGCAGACCGCGGAGGCCTCCGCGTTTCCTCCCCCCCGCCCACATCCTTGTCCTCGCTTTCCGGTCCCGCCGCTGCTCGCTTTCCCCGCTCGACCCTTCTCTCGGACGACACCACCCCTGTCTTTCCGCCGCAGCCTCCCGGTTTCTCACGGCCCCTCCGTCCTTCCTCACGGGGCACCGGAATTTCTTCATTTTCTTAGTTCCCCAACTCTTCCTTTGCTGCAAGTGAAGCCGCTGCGCCAAACCCTGGGTCTGGAGCGTTTTTCGGCTGCCCCCTCCCCCTCTCATTGTTTTTTTTTCTGCCTCTGACTTTTATAGACCGTTCCCCTCCTCCTCCCTTTTCTCATGCCTCAATTCTGTCCAAAGACCCCAAGGTTTTGAGTCTTAGTAGTCCCACGCCCCCGGATCTACGCAGGGAAGCAGTTTCAAACTTAACCTTTCGCCCGTGTGCTCTCACACGTCCGTGGCATTTTCTAAATTGCTATAAGGAATTACTACTGTCTTGTTCATCCCCAAACTTATTGGAAGGGGGGTGGGTAGAGAGTTGCTTTTTTTTCATTCTTTAATTTTCCTTAAAGGAAATTCTCAACCGCAGGGTTTTAACGCATGGTATACTTTTGAGAAATTTTTTACTTTCTTCCCTCTTGTTAGCGATGATTTCAGATAGCCAAACTTAGGGAAAATGGACTTAAAATATTTTCTTTTCCCGAAGTAAAATTTTTGATGCAGTAATACCCTGGGTTGTCGCCGGCTTAAGTGGATTGTGAAATAAATTATAAGTGAGTAAAAGGCTCTGATAAAATAACACCTTTTGAAGTACATTTACTGCGTGTATGTATAGAAATCTGACTTTTAATAGTTGTGTCGCATTCACGCCTTTTTTTTTTTAATGGGAAGGAAAGAACTAATACTTCTGGAGGTACTGTTGTGTGCCAGGCATTGGGTGCTCCCTTCACATACATCATTTTATTTATTCCCCGAAACAAGTCCTATTTGGTGCAGTTATTTTCATTTTCATCTGACAGAGTCGGTTTGTAATTTACACAAGGTCACATTTCTCATAATTCAGAAAATCAAGATTTGAAACAGGCCTTTTTCTCTACAACGCCTGTGCTTTTCCCCCTGTGCTAGGTAGACGTTGCAGAAAGTCAAGTCTAACATTTTAAACCTCACAAAAGTACATGTAGATAACTATATAGACTAATTTTGGAACTAATAAGAATTAATGTCGCTGTACTTCTTTGGTGATGATATGATTTTAATTTTTGGAATATGATCGATGCAAACAAACCACTTAAAATGCACTTATTTTCTGTCCCAATTTCATAAGAAAAGATTTAATGTATGTATGTCTGTGTGGATAAATGACTGGATGAGCATGTACAAGAAGTGAGATTATGATTTTTTTATTGATGTTTCCAAGATTTTTTAAAGGACGTGTATTTTTATAGTTAGAAAAAAAGTAAAGATGGGTGTGTTTTTTAAAAGGTGAGCATTAATTATGTATGGATTACTAGGGATATAGGTTAATAAAAACATGGGTAATCTCACACTTTTTACAGGCATCTAAAATAATCTTCCTACTCGTATGGGTTTATTTTGTATACTCCAGAGGATTACATCATTGAAAGAAGTCCTAGCAACCGTTTTGAAGGTGATTGATTTTATGTGGAACCTGTTTACTTACAAAATTTGTTTTGTAAACAATACGTTAAACGTCTGTTGAGTGTTAAAGATTCTTGGTTTTCCAGTGAGTTTAAGCAATTTTATACAGATCTTTTGGAATAGGGTAACATTTTTTTTTTTCTTTAAGAAATGAGAGTAACATTTTTGTAATTACTGTGTTTTGGCTATATAAATAAGGATTATATGTTTAAATATTAGGGCTAGCTGCTTGACTAATAAACCAAATAACCATTTCTTAAAAAACTTTAAGTTTTAAAAATCATGCAATTTTAAAATTAGTGTTTATAATATTTTTGTTGGTAAATTTAAAGACTTTTAATGTGAACAATTCAGGCTTTTATGATTGTGGGTTTTTTAAGAAATAAATTTACTAAGAATTTATGTTTAATTTCTATAAAAATAAAGCTTAATGGAAAAAGGTTAATTTTTCTGCTCTTTTAAGTACCTCTTGATTTATGTTTGGCTTTGACTCATTTTTATATTTTCCCCAATTCTGTTGTTTATTATTAGTGTATTTAAGAAGTTTTTTGTTTTGTGTTACTGATTTCTGATAAATTACATATTCCTGCTAATCTTGTCTACTTCAGTCATTGACCATATAGTAATAATTTTTGGAGAAATGTAAAATTGAGAATGATTTTGATGTGAAAAATTAGAGGAGGAGACTTACATTCTCAAGAAGTGACTTTGTAACCGTTAGACTGCTTATAACCTAAGACATGGAATGTTATTTTGCAGATGGTTTCATATGCAACATTTCATTTACTGGGATACCAGTGTAGCCATTAGAAATTCCTAAGGCAGTTAGCAAACAGTAAACTGAAGGAAAATACTTGTGTCTTGAAAGATGGATACAGTATACTATTGAACATAATACTTAGTCATTTGATGCCTTTTGTTAAACAAATTTTTAAATGTTTTGTGTGTGTGTGTGTGTGTGTGTATGCCCAAGGAAGTCTGAGAGTATATACACCAAACTGAAAAACACTAGTTATTTCTGGGTAAAATGAAATTAGAGGAGAGGAAGGAAAGACTGTCATCTAAAATGTTCTAGTGAACATTCTAGTAAACTTGTATGTAGAAAGTAAATCTGCCCCATCTTATGGTGATATTTGCCTCTGTTGCACCATGATTTTTGACATTAAAAGTCAAAGAATTTTTCAATACCATTTAAATTAGCTTATTAAATACCTGAAAAGTATGTTTTTAAAGTAAAAATTGAAAACTACAGCTTGTTTCTCTTTTAAAGAAATGCTTGGAGTTTTTTTTAAAGCCCCTTTAAGAATTAAATGGTGAAGCCACTCTAGTGTTAAAAGGAGAAAGGTATGTTCTGGCAACTAATGTTGCTGCTATTTTGGTGATTGTGTAAGCTAATCAAATAATTCTTGCTCATCTTCAGGTTGCCATTTTAGTGTTCAGTTCTGCAACAGTTTTGTACTAATTGTAGTTCTGTTAATGTTCTATCTGTAGGAAAATTGAAAAGATGACATTTTGTGAGGTGGAGAAATTTTTCCCATAACAAATTATGGTGAAAAGCATTTTATTTCATATATACTACGTATACACACATATTTATTTATTTTTATTTTTAGTAATCTACACCCAACGTGGGGCTTGAACTCATGACCCCGAGATTTAGCCCTCTGCTCCTCCAACTGAGTCAGCCAGGCACCCCTGCACACACTTTTAAATCTTTAAAACAGATCAAAAACATTCATAGAATGAAAGCATCGACGTGTTATTTTCATGTATTGAAATTTCCTTTTTTTTTTTTTTTTTTGAGAGCGAGCGAGCGTGCACTTGCACACAGCGCTGAGGGGCATGGGTGGGGGAGAGGGAGAGAGAATCCTTTTTTTTAATATATATATATGTTTTATTTATTTGACAGAAAGAGAGAGCACAAGCAGGGAGAGCAGCAGAGGGAGAGGGAGAAGCAGGCTTTCCACGGAGCAGGGAGCCTGATGTGGGGCTCGATCGCAGGACCCCGGGGATCATGACCTCAGCTGAAGGCAGATGCTTAAGGACTGAGCCATCCAGGTGCCTGAGAATCTTAAGCAATCTCCGCACCCAGCCCTATGCAGGGCTTGATCTCATGACCCTGAGATTATGACCTGAGTTGAAATCAAGAGTCCGTTGCCTGGGTGGCTCAGATGGTTAAGCGTCTGCCTTCAGCTCCGGTCATGATCCCAGGGTCCTGGGATCGAGCCCCCTCAACGGGCTCCCTGCTCAGCGGGGGGCCTGCTTCTCCCTCTCCTGCTCCCCCTGCTTGTGCTCTCTCGCTGTCAAATAAATAAAATCTTAAAAAAAAAAAAAAAAAATCAGTTGTTGCTTAACCGAGAGAGCCACCCAGGAGCCCTCCTTTTTCTTATAAAGTTTCTTAAAGAAATCAGCTTTTTTTTTTTTTAAGATTTTATTTATTTATTTGACAGAGAGTGAGCACGCGTGAGCACGTATAAGGGGGGGAGCGGCAGGCAGAGGGAGAAGCCGGTTCCCTGCTAAGCAGGGAGCCCCAGGGCTCCATCCCAGGACCCTGAGATCCTGATCTGACCGAAAGGCAGACGCTTAACCGACCGAGCCACCCAGGTACCCCAAGAAGTCAGCTTTTAGTTGTTAAAAAGAGGTGCTCATGTGTAAGGTTAAAAAAAAAAAAAAAGTCGAGGAGTGCGGGTGAAGTTATAAAAGAAAAGCAACAGTCTTCTGCCCTACCCCTTTTTATCTCAGTTCTGCTCTCCAGACTTTTACCTGTTTTGTGTTGAATTCTCCTGGTAGATAATGTAGTATTTTAAAATATACTTGGACTAGTTTCTTGTTTTATCAACTTCAGATGTTAGATTGAGAATTTAGTTAACCTTGGTAGCTGGTGAGGGTTTAGTTTATCAAAAGCCTAATGATGCCTTTGCCCTACTTCCAATACAGTTATATCACTATTTTAAATTGTTCTGTTGGTTAGCTTTCTGCTTTATGGATTTATGGTCGGTATTTTGAGTCTGTATTTGATAAGGTGGGGCAGTCAATGTCCCATCTTTTCTTCCTTTTCCTTCTTACACATTCCCTCAGCTTCTATCCAGGTGAACTTAAAAATTGATAGTATTTACATTCCATTTTGTAACCTTAATGAGGGCTCTTACACTTTTTACTATTGGTTGACTGCAAAAGCTGAACAAGAATAATAGCATTTTTATATGGTGTAACTATGCACGTATTTTTCACAGTAGAGGCAAGTTTACAATGGCTAGGATTTTGTTTCTTTTCCCTCTAGTCATAGTTAGGATCCCTTCCGTAAGGATCTTGGGAGAGAATGCCAAAATGAATTCTCTTTCTTATATTCTACTAATTGGTCAAAATGATGCTGCCTTTTATAGTTTTTTCTTTTGGAGAAAGAAGCATATGCTTTCTTCATTATTCCCTCATTCTTTCTGGCTATTCTTTTTTTTTTTTTTTTTAAGATTTTATTTTTAAGTAATCTTTACATCCAACATAGGGCTTGAGCTTACAACCCCAAGATCAGGAGTTGGACACTACCGACTGAGCCAGCCAGGTGCCCCTCTTTCTGGCTATCCTTGAAGTCTATTTTTTTTTTTGATTGTCTTTTTGTTCCAGTGTTGACTTTTGCTTCATACTTGGATTATGATTCTTTTGTACCTTTACCTCTCTTCCCCAACACCTTCAAAATAGCTTCCTCCCCTCCACCCTTGTCTGCTCCTTTATTTTGTCCTCAGTCGTACTCTTAGTCATACTGTCTATGCTACAGAATTCTTCTTTCCTGGAGAGTGCCTTCTTGGAGACCTCCACTCTTCTAGCCCAGTCTGGACTGGTTGTTCCCTAGACTTGCCAAACAACTGGCCTACTAGAATTCTCTTTCATGGCTCTGCCGGGTCGGGTCTATTATCTCTTAAATCTCATGTTTTATGCTTTCTTGGTTTTCATTCTTGTTTTCCTGGTGCACATTCTAAAGTAATTTCCTTCGAGAGGATCATTAGAAATAAACTTCTGAGTCCCTATATGACTAAAATGCCTGTTTCTCTTCCCACACTTATGTTCCCAGGTGGTCCAGGGTTCACACTTTTTTGAGTACCAAGGTTCTAGGAGATAACCTCAACACTCTTTTCTTCAGGGCCAGTTTTTTCAATGTAATTTTTTCTTTGTCATGCCCCAGATTTTCCTTTGATGTTGGATGATTTTTGTTGCTGTTTCATATTTAAGATGAGGTTATAAGGGGCTTGTTTATTGATAGGCTCTTTTATGTGAGTAGATAGGGTGTTAGCTCTTACACTGGGAATCCTTGAAAACCAGTTTTGCTTTGGGGTGCCAACACCCAAACCTATCAGCTAAAGTTGGAAAAGAGCCTCAGATGTTGTTACTCCTTCCCCCACTCTCTTGTAGGAGAAACTCCTGACTCAAAGGAGTAAAAGAAGAATAGACAGTTTTCTATTACATAAGTAGACCTTGCCCTTCCCCCTCTCCCTTTTTAAAAATTGAAGTACAGCTGACACAATGTTACATTAGTTTCACGTGTACAAAATAAGTGATTTGAGTACTCTGTTATGTTGTGCTCACCACAAGTGTAGCTGCCATCTGTCACCATACAAATGCTATTAAAATACCATTGACTATATTCCCTATACCATACCTTTCATCTCTGTGACTTACTCATTCCAAACTGGAAGCGTGTTATCTCCCACTTCCCTTCACCCATTTTGCCCATACCTTAATCCCTTCCCCTCTGGCAACCATCAGTTTAGTTTGTTCTCTGTATTTATGGGTCTGTTTCTGTTTTGTTTGTTTATTTGTTTTGTTTAGATTTCCAGACATAAGTGAAATCATGCTATTTGTCTGACTTGTTTCACTTAGCTTCACTTGTTTCACTCTCTGGGTCCATCCATGTTTTCACAAATGGCTAGATCATTCTTTATGGCTGAGTGATATTCCATTGTATATATGTATGTATATATGCACATATATATCTTTATCCATTCATCTGTTGGTGGACACTTGGGTTGCTTCTTTATCTTGGCTATTGTAAATAATGCTGCAGTAAACATAGGGGTGTGTGTATCTTCTTAAATTGGTGTTTCTGTTTTCTTTGGGTAAATACCCAGTAGTGGAATTATTGGATCATATGGTATTTCTATTTTTAATTTTTTGAGAAATCTTTATACTGTTTTCCACAGTGGCTGCACCAGTTTAAATTCCTACCAGCAATGCATGAGGGTTTCTTTTTCTCCATATCCTTGCCAACACTTGTTATTTCTTGTCGTTTTGATTTTGGCCATTCTGACAGGTATGAGATGATATTTCATTATGGGTTTTGTTTTTTGTTTTTTGTTTTTTTTAATTTATTTGACAGAGAGAGGAATCACAAGTAGGCAGAGCAGCAGGCAGAGGGAGACGGAGAAGCAGGCTCTCCACTGAGCAGGGATCCCGATGCGGGGCTGTATCCCAGGACCCCAGGATCATGACCCAAGCCGAAGGCAGACGCTTAACCGACTGAGCCACCCAGACACCCCTCATTATGGTTTTGATTTGCATTTCCCTGATGATGAGTGATGTTGAGCATCTTTTCATGTGTCTCTGCCATCTGTATGTCTTTGGAAAAATGTCTATTCAGGTCCTCTGCCATTTTTAATTAGATTATTTGTTTTTTGATGTTGAGTTGCATAAGTTCTTTATATAGTTTGGATATTAACTCTTTATCGGATATATCATTCTTTTTTATATATATACATATATATATATGTATATATAAGAATACTTTCTTATATTCAGTAGGTTGTTTTGTTGTTTTGTTGATGATTTCCTTTGCTGTGCAGAAGCTTTTTATTTTGGTGTAGTCCCAGTAGCTTATTTTTTGCTTCTGTTTTCTTGCCTGAAGAGACATACCCAGTAAAATGTTGCTAAGTTTGGTGTCAGAGAAGTAGTGCTGGGGTGCTTGGGTGGCTCAGTCAATTGAGCGGCTGCCTTCGGCTTGGGTCGTGATCCCAGGGTCCTGGGATTGAGCCCTGAGTCGGGTTTCCTGCTCATCAGGAAGCCTGTTTCTCCCTCTCCCTGCTGTTCCCCCTGCTTGTGCACGCACGCTCGCTCTCTCTCTCAAATGAATAAATAAAATCTTAAAAAAAGAAACCTGCCTATGTTTTCTTCCAGTTTTATGGTTTCATGTTTTACATTTAGATCTTTATATTGAGTTTATTTTTGTGTGTGGTGTTATAAAGTGGTCCAGTTTCATTTTGCATATAGGTGTCCAGTTTTCCCAGCACCATTTATTGTAGATTGACCATATAAACGTGGGTTTATTTCTGGATTCTCTGTTCCATTGATCTGTGTGTCTGTTTTTGTGCTATTACTTTACTATTTTGATGATTATAGCTTGGTGGTATATCTTTTTCTTTCTTTCTTTTTTTTTTTTTTTTTAAAGATTTTATTCATTTGTCAGAGAGCACATGCACAGGCAGGGGGAGCTTCAGGCAGAGGGAGAAGCAGGCTCCCTGCTGAGCAGGGAGCCCATTGTAGGACTCAATCCCAGGATGCCATCCGAGGATGCTGGAATTCTTCTTTGGTACTGTCTTTGTCTGGTTCTGGTATCAGGATAATGCTGGCCTTGTAGAGTGTATTTGGACGTTTTCCTTCTTGTTGTATTTTTTGGAATAGTTTGAGGAGAATAGGTATTAACTCTTTAAATGTTTGGTGGAATTCACTTGTGAATTAGTCTGGTCCTGGACTTTTGTTTGTTGGGAGTTTTTTGATTACTGATTCAATGTTGTTACTAGGAATCAGTCTACTCAGATTTTCTATTTCTTCCTGATTCAGTTTTGGAAGATTGTATATTTCTAGGAATTTATCCATTTTCTTCTAGATTGTCCAATTTGTTGGCATATAGTTCTTTATAGTAGCCTCTTACAATCATTTGTATATCTGTGGTGTTGGTTCTTCTCATTCTTTTCTGATTTTATTTATTTGGGTCTTTTCTCCTTTTGAGTCTCTCTAAAGGTTTATCAGTTTTGTTTGTCTTTACAAAGAACCAGCTTTTGGTTTCATTGATCTTTTCTTTTTTTTTTTTTGGTTTCTTACTTATTTCTGCTCTGATCTTTATTATTTCCTTTTTTCTGCTAACTTTGGGTTTGTTCTTTTTGTAGTTCCTTTAGGTGTAATGTTAGATTGTTTGAGATGCTTCTTGTTTCATGAGGCAGGCTCTATTGCTATAAATTTCCCTCTTACCAACTGCGTTTGCTACGTCCGAAAGATTTTGGACTGTTTTCATTGTCATTGGTCTCCGTGTATTTTTTAATTTCCTCTTTAATTTCTTCTTTGACCCATTGGTTGTTTAGTAGCATGGTGTTTAGTCTCCATGTGTTTGTGTTTTTTCTAGTTTTTCTTTCTTTTTTTCCTTTTATTTTAAAATTATTTTTAAAGATTTTATTTGAGAGAGAGCTTGAGAGCGAGTGTATGCAGGAGCTGGGGGGAGGGGCATAGGGAGAGGGAGGGCTGACACTGCTCCATCCCAGGACCCTGAGATCATGACCTGAGCTGACATCAGCACCTAACCAACTGAGCCACGCAGGTGCCCCTCTAGTTATTTTCTTATAGTTGAGTTATAGTTTTATACTGTTGTGGTCAGAAAAGATGCATGATACGATTTCAGTCTTAAATTTACTGAGACTTGTTTTGTAGCCTAATGTGTGATCCATCCTGGGAGTGTTTCACGTGTACTTGAAAAGAATGTATATTCTGTTATAGGATGGAATGTTCTGTATATATTCTGTTAAGTCCATTCAGTCTAATGTGTCATTCACAGACACCATTTCCTTATTGATTTTTTTTTTTTTTTTTTTTGCCTGGATGATCTATCAATTGATGTTAAGTGGGGTGTTCAGGTTCCCTGCTATTGTTGTATTATTGTATTACTGTCAATTTCTCCCTCTGTGTTGTTAATATTTGCTTTATTTAGGTGTTCCAGTGTTGGGTACATAGATATTTACAATTGTTACATCCCCTTTTTGTATTGATCCTTTTATCATTAGGTAATGCCCCCTCTTTGTCTCTTGCTACAGTATTTGTTTTGAGGTCTGTTTTATCTCATATAAGTATTTGTCTAATACAAGTATTCCTGCTCTGTTTTTTTCCCCCCTGCTTCCATCTGCATAGAGTATCTTTTTCCATCCCATCACTTTCAGTCTGTATGTGTCTTTAGGTCTCAAGTGAGCCTTTTGTAAGCAGCCTAGTGCTGGGATTTGTTTTTTGTCTGTTCTGTCACTCTGTGTCCTTTGGAGCATTTAGACCATTTACATTTAAAGTAATTGTCGATGGAATACTACTCAGCCATCAAAAAATGAAATCTTGCCATTTGCAAAGACATGGATAGAACTAGAGGGTATTATGCTAAGTGAAATAAGTCAATCAGAGAAAGACAATTACCATATGATTTCATTCATATGTGGAATTTAAGAAACAAAACAGGATCATAGGGGAAGGGAGGGAAAAATAAAACAAGATGAAATCAGAGAGGGAGATAAACCATAAGAGATTCTCAATCATAGGAAACAAACTGAGGGTTGCTGGAGGGGAGGGGGTTGGGGATGGGGTAACTGGGTGATGGACATGAAGGAGGGCTTGTGATGTAATGAATACTGGGTGTTATATAAGACTGATGAATCACTGAACTCTACCTCTGAAATTAATAATACACTATATGTTAATTGAATTTAAATAAAAAATCTGAAAAAATTATTAATAGGTGTGTATTTATTGCCATTTTGTTAATTGCTTTCCAGTTGTTATGTAGTTCTTCTCTGTTCCTTTCTTCTTCTCTTGCTCTTTCCTTGTATTGAGGACTTTATTTGGTGTTATACTTGGTTTTGTTTGTTCTTATTTTTTGTGTATCTATTACAGGTTTTTGGTTTGTAGTTACCGTGGGATTCATATGTAATATCCTAAATAAATAGCAAACTTAAGTTGGTCACTTAAGTTTGAACACATTCTAAAAGAATTTCATTTTTACCACCCCTCCATGTTTTATGTATACATTGTCATGTTTTGTCTTTTTGTTTTGTGAGTCCCCCTAACTAATATTTTAGATATAATTGATTTGACTACTTTTGTCTTTCAACTTTCATACTAGTTTTATAAGTGATTGCTCTACTACCTTATGTATGTTTGCTTTTACTCATGAAATTTTTTCCTTTCATAATTTTCTTTTAGTTATGGCTTTTTCTTTTTCACTTAAAGAAGTCTCTAGCATTCTTTAAGGCTGGTTTTGGTGATGAACTCCTTTCATTTTTGTGTTATCTCTTCTTCAATTCTGAATGATAATTTGCCAGAGTGATCATTCTTGGTTGTGGATTTTTTTCCTTTCAGCATTTTGAATACGTCATGCCACTTGTTTCTGGCCTGCAGAGTTTTTGCTGAAAAATTAGCTGATAGCCTTGTGGGGTTTCCCTTGTACATAAGTGTTTTGCTCTTTCTGCTTTTAAAATTCTTTTATTTTTAATTTTTGACATTTTAATCATGGTGTGGGACTCCTATAATGCAAATTTTGTTCACTTGATGTTATCCGAGAGATCCCATAACCTATTCTCTTTCTCTCTCTCTCTTTTTTTTTTTTTAAACTGTTGAGCTTGGGTGCTTTCCATTGTGTTTTCCAGCATGCTGCTTCTGCATTTTCTAATCTGTTGATTCCCTCTAGTGTACTTTTCATTTCAGTTATTATATTCCTCAACTGTATTTTTTTTTTTTTTCATATTTTCTCTCTCTTTGTTGAAATTTTTACTGAGTTCCTCCACTCTTCTCTCCAGTCTGGTGAGCATGACTATTACTTTGAAGTCTTTGTCAGGTAGATTGGTTATCTCCGTTTCATTTAGCTCTTTCTGTGAGGTTTTGTCTGTTTGTTTGGAGCATATTCCTGTCTCCTCATTTTGCTTGACTTTCTTTGTGTGTTTCTATGAATTGGGTAGAACAGCTACTTCTAAACTTGAGGGGAATGGTCTTGTGTATGGTTGTTCCCTTTGTAGACTGTGTGTGCCCAGTGACTTTTACTGGCTGGAGCTTTGGCTAGCGTGGGCTAGGGGTCCTGGGGCACTCTGTGCTGGGACTGCCCTGGTGGGATGTCTGTAGCTGAATTGGGCATGGGCCAGGGTGGTCCCAGAGCTCTCTGCATAGAGTGTTCCCTGGCAGGACAGCTGAAACTGAAGTGACTGGAAGCAGAGGGAGTCCTGGGGTTCTTCGTGCATAGGCACTCTAGCAGGATCACTAAAGCTGAAGTAGGCAGTGAGTGGGGTGGTCTGAGGCTCTCTGCACGGAGGTATGCTGGCAGGATTCCTGAAATTGAAATAGGTGCAAGGTGGGCTGGCCTGGGATGGCCCATGCAGAGGTGCCCTGGCTGGATGGCTGGAGCTGAGGCTGGGCACAAGTGTGTGTGTGTGGGGGCTGTCTCAGGGCGTTCTGTGCAGCAGGTTCCCTGGCAGGGTGGTTGGAGCTGAGGTGGGTGTAGGCTGGCGATTCCTGGGGTGCTATGTGCAGGGGGTGCCCTGGCATGATTCTCCTTTTTTTTTTAGATTTAATTTATTTATTTGAGATAGAATGAGCGAGAGAGAGAACACAAGCAGGGGGAGCAGCAGGCAGAGGGAGAAGCAGGCTCCCCACTGAGCAGGGCGCCTGATGTGGGACTCCAGGATCATGACCTGAGCCGAAGGCAGCCACTCAACTGACTGAGCCACTCAGGCACCCTGTTTCTCCTTTTTTAAAAGTCCTATTTCTTATTCCCATTTCCAGCTTACCTTTCTTCACTTGAGGCTTTTCTGAATTGGATGGGAATGAGATTGAATTTCTTTGTCCTATGTACTTTCTTACCACATTTTAGGTTGTGGTTAGTGTCTAGAAACTTAACTAGAAATGAAAATTTTTGGTTAAAGATATAGTAGGTTGTATGCAAACATCGATTCCACTAAAAGAGTAAAGTTTAAAACAAACTTGAATATATAAAGCCACAGGGAAAGGAAGAATGGGTGAAAGGATGAGCAAGAAAATTTGGTAACTAAAAGGGAATGTATATATAACTTAGCAGACGTAATAGACCCGAATGAGAGACTAGTGTAATAGTGTCAATCTACTCTAGAATAAGAGCATATTGAAAAATGGCAGAACTGAATTTATATATCCTATAAACATACTGAAAACCCTCAGCCTTCTTCCCTTGCTCAGCTCCTAGAACATGGCAGAGCTTGGCCTTTACCCTCCAGGTCCAAGATGGGAAGAATCTTTAGGTGATCGGACTAACTCATGAGGATAGATCTAAAGATACTGACATTGGTGGTTCCTCAGTTAAATGGCTCAGCCTGATGACTTACTTTAAATGGTTCCTGATAGGGACGCCTGGGTGGCTCAGTAGATTAAGCATCTGCCTTTGGCTCAGGTCATGATCCCAAGGTCCTGGGATCCAGCCCTGCATCAGGCTCCCTGCTCAGTGGGGAGTCCGCTTCTACCTCTCCCTCTGCCTGCTGCTCCCCCAGCTGTGCTCTCTTGCTCTCTCTCTCTCGCTCTCTCTCTCTCTCTGGCAAATAAATAAATAAAATCTTTAAAAAAAATTAATAAATGGTGCCTGATAGTTTGACAACCTTCCTAAATAGCTTTGTGGTCTGTCACTTAAATGTGAACATCTGAATAGGCCTCTTAACATGAAAGGTAGAGCTTAAAACTAAAAGAAAAAAGAGCAACTGGGAAGAATCAAACTATGCAGGTAGAGAAAACTTAAAAAAAAAAACCCATATTGATCTCCTTAGAGAGGTAGAGTTTTACAATCATTGAATAACAGGATAATCTATAAAAGCATAATTTAAACAGTTAAAACTAGCATTTGGAAATTAAAAATATGAGAGCAAAACCAAAAATCTTAATAGATGGTTTGCAAAATAAAGTTGAGAATGTTTCTCAGAAGGTGGGGGTGAGGCGAGGAATCAGAGGTAGGAAATACCAGAGGAGAGTAAAGAATCATGAGGATCAGTCCATGAGGTCCTTCAGCACTGAGGGATGTGAGTTTCCAAATAGGCAAGGTCCATTGAATGGCCAGTGCAGTAGATAAAAAATAGACAACTGGGAAATTTCAGAACACTGGGGACAGAAGGAAAAACCTGAAATCTTCCAGATTGAAAAAAATATGCCAAAGGAATCCGAATGGCTTCAGTCAGTATCAAAATTGGAGGCTGGCAGGAGACAGCACTGTCTTCAAAATTATGAAGGAAAATGATTTTCAACCTAGAATTCTTTATCTAGCCTAATTGTTAAATATGAGGATAAAGATACTTTGAGATACAGAATGTATCCGTATTTATCTCCCTTGCATTTTTCCTCCAGAAGGTTTGGGAGGATATACTTCAAAGGAAAGAAGAAAGAAAATTGAGGAGAAAGACAGGATACAAGAAACATGAAATCTAATAGGATAGAGGCCTAGGGAACCATGGGATGCCGGTGAAAGGACAGCATAGGATGATAGGTGTGTATCAGGTGTAGATGACAACTACCTCAGATTGGAACAGATCAGAAGGCTCAAGGATATTCTTCAAGATGAAATGGTGTGTTTGAATTAATATCTGAGAAAAAAATTTAGGAAACTAGTGGAAGATTGAATTAGTGACAGGTATGATAGAGAACACAAAGTAAATGCAATGATAAGACATCTATTAATTATGGGAAGAACGAAGGATTGTGCAGGAAAGGAAAAGTAATCCTAGCTTACCACGTAGCTTAGTTGTGAATTGCATTTACAGAGTCATAGTAATGTAAAGACTGAATGCTGATCTAACTCTGTGGTTATCAGTGGGAGTGATTTTTGCTCCCCTCAGGGAACATTTGGTAATATCTGGAGATCTTTTTGTTGTTACACCTTGGTGGGGAGTGCTGTTGACATCTAATAGGTAGAGGCTAGGGTTGCTGCTGGACATCATCCAGTACACAGGAAAGCTCCTCTCAACATAGGTACCTTCTTCAAAATGTCAGTAGTGCTGAAGCAGACAACCTCACCAAAACTGATAGAATTTTGTTGGGTGGGTGGAGAGATGAGAAGGCTATGTAGAATGGGAGTGGGAATAGAGTGAATTCCATAATGGAAATAATGCCCCAAACTGAGAAAATAAATACCAGAGTTTATTTTAGAGATGTGTTAAGTAAAATAAAATCAGACAAAAGGAGGTTAGTTTTTTTGTATTGCTGTTCTGTTTTACCACCCACTGGCCATTCTGAGACTTGGGCATTGGTCTGTCTCAGAGTTCAGCTCACAATGTTCGTGGTGTGTTGTTCGTAGTCTAATCTGAACTTGTGTAGCTTGGGGTTGAGCCTTAGTTCATAAATAATTTCTCAGGACCATTTTCCTGAGCTGCTTCTCTTTTGCTATCTTCCTGCTACTAATTGGCTCTTTAGGTCTGTCCTTTTGGGTTCTATAGCCAGAGAGCCACTCTGGCACACACTTCACGTGTTCACTGAGACCGAGCAACTGGAGGTTAGAAGAATAAAAGCAGTGGAGATTGGCCCTACTCTCTTGGGACCACACAGTTCTTATGATTCAAGAGGAAGTTTCCTGTCCCTTAGAGTTTTAGCCTCTGTGGGTCTCTGTTAAAGCCACTGTTGCAGCCACCTCTAACCATGATGGCATTGCTTGGGGGCTGGGGCATAGGAGAAAGGAGAAAAGAAATGAAGAATTTTCCCCACTATCTCCAAGTCTTAGGAGATCTGCTTAGACTCCTCTCTCAACCCTTGAGGCAAAACTAGAAGGTTTCTGGGGCTCTCTCTGTCCCTGCTGGTGCTCACTTCCAAACCCCAGTCCAGCCAGGCGACACTGGAGGGTGGAAAAATGGTAAATTCACTTCGAATACTGTCTTCCCCAGTCTTCCTGCTACCGTTTACTTTTCACAGTCCTCAAATAGCTGCTCTATGCATTTTGTTAAGGTTTTAATAGCTGCATTTTATGGGAGGGAGAGAGTGGAGTGTTTGTTTCATCTAACCAGACTAGGAACCTATGTAAGCATTTAAAAGATAAATTATGACTATCAGTATGTCACTTTCAATGTATATGTCAAACAGTTTGCTAGACTATGGGAATAAAAATACACAAAGATAGAGTACATTATCTCAATGAACTAATTTGGAGGAGTTTGTGGACAATAATAGTAAAAGCCACATGATTGTAAAGGAGTGGGAGTCTGAGAGAGTGTAAATCTGTTCAGAGGAGGCTGGTGTATCTACATAGGAGAGTAGTGTTAGTCATGAAGGACAAATTAGGAATTTGCTAGATGGACAAGGGAAAGGAAGTATATATAGTATATGGACGATAGTTTAGGACATTTCCAAGAATTTGGTATCACTGGGTATAAAGAACTCATTGAGCAATCTTAGAGGTTGTGCAGGTGAGCAGGGACTGGATCTCGAATGCCATGTAGAAGAGTTTTGATTTTTGTATCTTAGCTAATGCCATCAGAGTTTCATGTTACACATTTTATTCTTAGTATATGTGCTGTTTAAGCTCCCTTTCCCCATAGTTTTTCTATACTGAAATGTAGGTTATTGTACCTATTTGTCTTACCATTTACATATTCATTCCCCTATTGGAATGTTACATTTTTATAATTTAAAAGCATGTTTTTGAGGTTGATTTGAAACTTGGAAACCACCAAGAACATTTGCTAGTGAATAGTGTGAGTGATCAAGCTGGGTGATACTAATTTTTAATTTTTTTAAAATAACTCAAAAAACCAATGGATTTCTTTTATGTAGTTCAGTCTGTCTCTTGAGGTCATTACCAAAAAAGGCTATGCAGTGGAAGAAGCAATTGGTAGTTGCTTAATGAGTGCTGAAAATCCCGTTCACTTAGATATTTAAATTCTGACTTGTTGCACAAAGAGGGGTTCGTTATCTCAATCACATACAAATAATAAAGAGTGTACATTTATACTATATATATAAACTATTTCTCCAGCTCCCTTCAAATGTATTTGGAAAAGACAATTTAGGATTTTAAAAAGTGAATATACTTTATTTTGAACTCAGGTTCTGCAGATGAGGTTATTTGAGAAGTCTAGTCTATTAATGAACAGTTGATTTCTTTAATGTCTCTTTGTAATACTCTAAATGTGGAGATTAAGCAGCTAACATCTTTCCTGTTTGAATGAATGAATATATTTGTATATATTCTTAGAAGGCCTTTTAAAAAAATTTGATTATAGGGGAGATACCTGTGGTAAACTGTTTTCCCAGCCTCCTCTTCCCTGTGCAGCATTGGTGTCATAGTGGTGAGCATAGCTGCTTTCCAGACTCCTCTTCCTCTAGTAATTTTCCCCAGATTTTGCTTCCTTGATCAGCTCTGCTCTTGGGCCCTTTTTTATGTTGGTGGGTCAGGGGTGAAGCAGTTAAGTAGGTTAAAATCATTACCATTTGTAAATGTAATTTTAACATGTTTTTTGTTTTTGACAGCCGATTTATTTTGCATATTCCCAGCGAGGAAAGAGACAATGCTATCCGAGTGTGTTTTCAGATTGAACTTGCCCATTGGTTTTACTTGGATTTCTACATGCAGAACACACCAGGATTACCTCAGTGTGGGATAAGAGACTTTGCTAAAGCTGATATCCTTTTTATAATTATAATGACTGTCTTTCATTATTGCTAATAACATATTTTAGCACAGATTTCCTTTTGATCGTCTTTGAGATTTAAAACTTATTAGGTAAACATACTTGATTTCTAAAAATTGTCATATATGAGTAGTAGGCAGAACTTAATACTATTTTTATTTTTATGTAGAGGACCCCTTGAATATGCACTGATGATTAGAATTAAATTTTATTTTCTCTTTCAGAAATAACTAGCCTATTTCTAGAACTGATCTGTTATTTTTACTTTCTTCTTGCTGTTCCATTTAATCAGATCTTTAATCAGATCACTACCTTTCTGGGATAGAAATTCTTAAATAATTATTGAATACTTCATATGTTAAAAGCAGTGTTTTTAGTTTTGTGGCAAATACAAAGAAGTCTTTGCTTTTGAAGTTTTTTTTTCCTCTTTACAAATAAGACAAGCTTGTCAGTTTATCAGTTACAAAGGATACACTTGGAAATTTAAGATTATTATTATAATTATTTTTAAAGATTGATTAGCGTGCATGAGTGGGGGAGGGGCAAAAGGAGAGGGGGGAAAATCTTAAGCAGACTCCCTGCTGAGTGCAGAGCCTGACACGGGGCTCACCTCTGGCTGGATCCCATGATCTGAGCTAAAAATCAGGAGTTGGATGCTCAACCGACTGAGCCACTCAGGTGCCCCCAAAATTTAAGATTATAAAAGAAACTATGTCACAAGGCAAAAAAATCGATGAATTGCTAATAATTCTAGTATTAAATGTTTTTAGAATTTAGAGATTTTTTTTTTTTAGGCAAAGCTATATTTGTAAGGGAATACAGGACTTTATAAAGAGACAGGAGTGGGGAGTATGTTCCACATAAAGAAAAGGATTGAGCAAAATTAGAGGGTTGGAAAAGATAAGGGATATCTTGGGAAATAAATTAGTTTGTATTGAGCAGACAGTTCTTATGGGGATACAGTAGGAAGTAGAGATGGCAGGTATATAGGGGGGATTTGTGGGTTCTTAAATCTTGAGCCAAAGTGGTTTTTATCCTGTAGGTCATTGTTTTTAACTATGAATCATGTATTCAAAAGCAGTTATACCCACAAATTCACTGTACTCTGCTAGAATTGGAATAAGAATGAAAACAACCCTTGTACTCAGCTCCCTATAATTTTCCTTGAGCTCCATGAAATAAGGACCCCCCCCCCCACCCGCCCAGGTCACTGTAGAAAATGGACTGAAACACTGTTTGTTCTAGACAACTGTTAGCCATAAAACATTTTTGAGCAAGGCTAAGGAATATTATGCAAATCATTTGAAAATAGTATTCAAGAAGACTTACTTGGCAGGATAGTTTAAACCATAGGATGGGCTGTCAAATTACTTGAGATCGTAGCAATAAGGTCCTAAGCCATAGTAGAGGGACTACAAAGAAAAGACTGAAGAGACATGTCAGTGGCAGAAATGATCAAGCTGTTTGATTAAATATGAAGAAGTAAATGAGGAATCAGGGGGAATAGAAGTTCTATTGAACATTATCTTTGTTAAAGTCTTGGTCATAGATTTCTGTGGAGAAATCATGGATGACTTGGCTTTTAAGAAGCTATAATTTAGGTATAGAGACATGATCAAAACAGGCAGATCCTCTTTGATCTATTTTGCACAGACAGCCTTCTACCATAGCAACTTTACATACTTTGGGGTTCTGGATAAAATTTTGTGTGTGTATGCACATGAATTTTAAACTTCCCTTGCTATTAAGAAAATAAACTTTTGTTTTAGTTATGTTTAATTTCAGTTGTATGGAGAAAAAGCTTTTATTGCTGATGTGATTTCATTAAATAAGTGAGTGCTTACTTGATGTCAGGCATTATGTAGTGAATAATGTGGATTTGGTCCCTATTTTCAAGAAGATGAAAGGAAATTGTTAGTGCAGTATGGTAAGTTATGATAGGGTACTGAAGGGCATAGAGTAAAAGTTAATAGCATGAGTTCTGGAGCCACATTCCTTGGGTTAGCATCCCATCTTTGCCATTTACTTGCCATGGAAGCTTGGGCAAATTGTGGATCTTTTCTGTTAAGAATTTTCTTTTTTTATAAGTTGTGTGTAGTCTTGTGATTTGTTTTCAGTACTCCGCAAGGTGGGTATAGAACCGGGCATGCTGGGTTGAAGTTTAGCTAGGGAGCTATGTTCAGAGAACAATGGGGCAAAGGGATTTTGGATATTGCTAAGAGGTTGATTAAAGTGGTGGGCCGTATTGTTTGGGGAAGAAAAAAAAGCAGCAGGGTGTTAATGCAGAGAAAGGAATACAAAGATTGATGTAGAGTAGTGGTACAGTGTGAGTAATTAGAAGAATGCAGTAGAAGATTATGGTCATGACATTTTGTTTCCGACCAAATTGCTGGAATAGTTACAGTGATAGCAAGGTCTAGAATGTTGCTGTGGGAATTGGGCTGAGAAGTAGGAATGGATAGGACAAGGAATACAAGGAACTGAGGCTAGAGCTTGAGATGAGTTGTCCATGAGGAAATTTGTATCATCCAAGATAATGGTAGGAACTTGGAGGGAGATTACTGTCTAAATGATTGTTTATACCTAGAGCAGATTTTTCATGTTTATGCAAAAATGTTAGTATAAAAAGAGAAGGTAAAAAAAAAAATACTGGATTTTTTTTTTTTTTTAAAGAATGTATGTAATACAAGTGGACATGTGCTTCAAATTCTTTAATCAGTGTAACCTATTTTTTAGAACTACGGTTGACCCTCAAACAATATGGGGGTTAGGGGTCCTGACCTTCCTTGTAATAAAAAGTGTGTATAACTTTTGACTCCCCAAAACTTAACTGCTAATAGTCTTCTGTTGACTAGGAACCTTACCAATAAAATAGTTGATTAACTCCTGTTTTGCACATGACATGTATTATATACTGTATTCTCACAATAAAGTAAGCTAGAGAAAAGAAAATGTTATTAAAACCATAAGGAAGAAGAAATACATTTACAGTTTTGTACTGTACTTACTGGAAAAAAATCTGCATATAAGTGGACCCATGTAATTCAAACCCATATTGTTCAAGTGTCAACTGTACTGTGTAAAGGCCTAGTAACTCAGATTCAAGACTCAAAATAATTTGGGGTTTAAGAAAATACAATAGTCAAGAATTTTAGTAAAAATTAGAAATGATAACATTAGTGCGTCTTAAAGGATTTTTTGAATTAAATACCTTATCTCATTAAATAAAAATGGTATTTAAAAAGTTTCCATTCCCATGTTTGAGTTGAATTACTTTTTTTTTTTTTTTTTAAGATTTTGTTTATCTGAGAGAGAGAGAGCACGAACAGGGGGGAGGGGCAGAGGAAGAGGGAGAAGCCGGCTCCCCACTGAGCATGGAGCCCAAGGAGGGGGGGCTCTAGCCCAGGACCCCAGGATCATGACCTGAGCTGAAGGCGGACACTCAGAGTGAGCCACCCAGGCGCCCCTGAATTGAATTACTTTTATGTACTATTAAGTATGGAGGATGATGGAAAGTTGTCATTGGGGAAATTGATATCATGTTGGACTGGGGTTCTGTTACTTGCTAATTGTGTGGACTTGAGCAAGTTTTTTTTTTGTTGTTGTTTTTTAAGATTTTATTTATTTATTTGTCAGAGAGAGAGAGGCAGGCAGCGGGAGATGCAGGTTCACCACTGAGCAAGGAGCCTGATGCGGGACTCCATCCCAGGACCCTGGGATTATCACCCAATCCGAAGGCAGATGCTTAACCAACCAAGCCACACCGGCATCCCCTTGAGCAAATATTTAACAGGTTCTTTTCAGTGTTAATTCCAAGTATATCTTGAACTGTAGTTGGATGGTTCAGTCAACTCATTTTGTGGTGGTTTTCAGGTAGAAATAATGGGAAAATGAAGAATGTAAATGATTTCCAAAATTAAGTCAGTTCATTTATAATTTCTCTTGTTAAATCTTTCTCCACTGCTTTGTGGAGACAGTGATGTACCTTGAGATTATTAGGAACATTGTAAATAAAAGAAAGAGGAATAACTGGATAAGTATCCTACTCTCTGAACTGTTAGGAGTTATCTCTGCTCCTGG